>NW_027272388.1:182500-416362 GCF_040938485.1 Diadema antillarum
ATCATCAAAGTCATATTTTATCTATTTTCTCTGCTACAGACTCCTTATATACCTGGAATGAATATTTTAAGGAGTATATTAATATAGGATGTACACTACCACACAGCTACAGGAAATGTCATGGTAGGAATTATCCCACATTCCCTAAAAAAATATCAAATTTGTATTGGTACTTTTCTCACACTGTTGGAGCGCCAACCTTTCGAATAATCCACATGATGAAAGACCTGAAATAAACTGAAACATTGGTTCTCCTGCCCGTTAATATTTTTAGAAACGTATTCCATGCTTTTATGGTAATTTCATCTGTTTGCAATGTAGCAGTTTTTGGATGTGATTTATTCCAATGGTATCGAAGTTTGGATTCAGAGTCGGAACACTAATAACGTAGCCTACATTGTAAGGGGTCCCTACACATGCTATGATGAGCTGGTGCGAAGGAATAAGCCGCAGTGCGACTTGGACGTGCGTGTAGTCTTTCGGGTGTGAAAAGGGTCTTGTCCTCTGCAATCGCGTGCACTGTCCCCTTACTCCCTCTTCAACCGCTAATGCAACACTTTTATTCTACGAGTAAAGGACATAATGACTAGGTTCCTATTCGTCGTGGTGTGGGGCATAATGGGGTCGCATTGCGGTTGAGCGCACCAAAGATATGGTGCCACGTAACACAGTTACCATCACGTTGGTTAGTGCATGAAGATCACTCACTATTATACCGCTTGACTGTTACAGGCAATCATAATGTAAGGAGATCGTTATCAGGTATATACAATGTACTACACGTAGGCCCCACTTGTAGTTAACATACACGTGTCATCCAGACATCTACACTACCATATTTCCTTATCTAGCATATAGGCCTACTTGTTGTTTCCCCGTGTGAGTATTTCAGGGTGTAGGCCGTATACACGACGACAGCACCGATAACTGTTTGGTAGAGAATTATAGTCAATCGTCCAGAAAGAAAACGATGTTAGTTCTGAGATTTGCTCGATTGGAAACGAGGTAGACGGGTCCGAAAAGAACTACATTGTAGGCCTACATGGAATACTTATGTAAAGGTAGAACACCTCCCTGTCGCATGTATTAAATTGACACCTGACTCGTGTGTGAGTGTGGAGATATACATGCTGTGATTATGCCTGATACAGTCATGTCTCGGGCATGTCGAACTGATATTAGCCCAAGCTATACAGACCATTTTATGTCGTTGAATAAAACAAGCAACACAAAACATTAGGCCCTACAGAAAAAAAAACCAAAAACAAAACGTAACGACAAAACGAAATTCATGGGCTTTCGCAACCTGGTCACGAGATTGCTTTCCGACACCCCCCCCCCCCCCCCCCTTCTATCTCCTCTATTTTTTCCGCTTCTCTTTCACAACCTGGCCTATAGAGGATCGAACGATACTTCATTGCATGGCGCATGCGCGAAATGGCACTAAAGGGCTAAAAACAATAACAACACCGTCGGCGTTGTTTGATGTGGCCGTATGTACGTGTACATAACGTTAGAGTAGAGTCTCGTGACAAACTCGGTTCCTCTCTCCCCTTCCGTTTATTCACGGCCTTTCTTTTCAGTAACGTAGTATCATAATGTGTACACGTATATTATGTTGTGTTTAATGGGCGATCGATACACTTGAAACGTCAACCGCTCTCATATTAAAAAAAAGTAATAATGACATTGGCGCTAAAACCGTTGAATCTATCGTCCGTGGCGTCTGTGTGTACCAGGACCGACATCAACCAAGGGCAGCGTGGAGGTCTGAGTTTATTTCCATTTTTTCCTGGGGGGAGGGAGGATAAACAATCAATAAAATGAAATGCGAAATTCGAGTATTTGGCATGTTAGTTACATTGCAATATTCATAAATCTAGAGGGTATATTCTGTTCAATATTTATCCATCTGTGATGACCCTCACCCATGGTAGTCACTGAGTAAAATTTGTAGTAGGTCTACATGTAACTACAGCATATCGTCGGCGACGACGGTCCGTTGTATCATCGCCGTCATGCGGCCTTATTATTTTCTTTGTCATAAACGAAAGATGACGATAATAATAACAAACATGTTACACCTGGCATTTCTTTCTGCAGGTTGTTGTCTTTTCGAACGCGAACTGGTGGGTCGTTAAGGAGCATTCCTAGCTTCACGGACCTCTGGCTGAATTGGTTGAAGCATGGACCCTGGGTCCATCATGGTCGTAGCAAAGATCGAGATACAGTCGTCGTATTCTACATGCACCCATCATTTTGGCTGTGGCCTTTCAAATCGTCGTGGTCGTTTCGTCATCGTGATTGTGATCGTAGCTTTGGTCGCAATGATATTGAATGTATCATCTTTGTAGCTGGAATCTCTGATGAAGATGACTGACAGAGGGCTGTAGTGTAGGCTTATAGAAATCAAGACAAAATGCGAAGATTATTTTCCAGAATATAGGAGCCCCCGGGAGAAACCCGAAAAAGAAAAACATATTTTCGATTCAGCGTCGAACTTAATTTTGTTGTTTGTCAAACATTTGACATAATCATCCTTTCTTTTTGGTCTTTGGAGACATTGATAAATGGTACATAGTTGTAGTTCAAACAGATAAAACCCTGGTTTGTTATTTGCCTCATTTTCGTCACTTAGGCAAAATCTTCATATCATACACTTATATTAATACACAAAATTCGTTACATCAAACGTTTCCTTATGAAACTCAGGATATATTTCCTTTAGTACTATACACACAAAAACAGGGACACACAAAATCAAGAACCTACAACATAAGGAAACAACGTAAGGGGGTATTATGTTGCAAAGAATAAATTGGCGCAGTCCACATTTTAAGGCATGAATTATAAAAGACGCGACGTCGCGACGGTAGAAACCACTGTGAACCACATTACCACATACATGTACTCGCTCGTCGACCATACACATCATATCCACACACACAAAAAAGAAAAAAAAAAAGATATTGACCGGCAATTCCCCATTCCTGTACGTCCAACACGAACAGCCCAGCTTTATACCTTACGCCATTATCTTTCTCTCTATTCTCACTTAAAATGGCAAACGAAGCACAATCATGTCATGTATACAGTCATATGCACATGCACTCACACCATGGAGCTATACAACGCTCCATGTAATCACTAAAGATCCAGGAGATTTACTACCTCTTTGTTCGCCTGTAATTTATTCCAAAGAATTCCTTACGGGCCCTTACCACCCCCCCCCCCCCCACCGTCATAAATGGTACTTTTCCATCGTCTCTCCCGTTCTCTTATGAACTCTCTCCCTACTCTCTTTCACGCTCCATCCATTTCCTCGTCGTCCGTTCTAAATCGGAAAATGATGTCAGCATTAAAGGGGCATTCAGTATAATGGGTCAAAGTATACTGTGCATGTAGGCTAATCCTGAAGTGAAGTGCTCACAAAGAGTGAAAAGTTGTAACGCATGCAATTTAATGGGATATGGTTGAAAATGTTCAGGAGACACACATTGTCTCCCTAGAGCTGGATCCATTATATATATATATATATATATATATATATATATATATATATATACATACATATATATATATATATATATATGTATGTGTGTGTGTGTGTGTGTATACTTACATACATATATGCGTGTATGTGTATGTGTGTGTGTGTGTAATTACCTTTTTTTAAACATTAACATTATCCTCTATGTTACCACAGGAATAGACGTTTCATTTCTACTACACTGGGGGAAAATATGCCTGTACATCAAGGCAAACTTCGCATCATTTTCATGACGATCTATACATGGGAATGAGCTTTTATCATTTTACATCATTTAATATATTATTATCATAACACTACTATCTCCTCAGATACATTTGCATTACAACGTGCATCGAGATAACAATATATGATTGCCGTTGCCATATCTATTCATTGTACAAGCCTCTTCGTGGCGTAAGTTGCAGCAGGTGTGGTGTTGTGTGGTGGATCAAAATGGCGGTCCTTGCTGCCCAACATCGGCGCTTTTCCATGGCACTGGCGTTGAAGCTGGCGTCTGAAGTCTCCCAAGCCCGTACGAACGAACATCAACTAGTGACGATCGATGCTCATGTTATGTTTTACGTCAGACAATACAACTGTACCACTACACCAGACTGTACACCGGTCTGGTCGTATGGAATATGTGAAGAAGAAAAAGGCTCTAATCGACGACTCTATGTTTAAGGAAGTGGAAAGAAATCCACCTTCCTCTGGTAAACACCACAGTAAAACATTGGCATTCGGTCTGCACAGGGAGGTGCTTTCGTCTCACGTCCCTGGCCTGTATTCTCGCTCTCGAAAATGGCGGCCGTGTGGTTTCTTGTGCGATTGATCGCAGGTTTTATGTCCCGATTCAGTATAGGGTGTGTGTATGCGTATGTGAGAGCCATGCTCTGTACACGGAGGTGGGACAGAGCAACGCAGGAAGGTTGTGAGGGAAATGGCGTCTGCCTATAGACACTCCATCATGCACATACCATTATGCTTTACTCGAGGTTTGGTTGTTGGTTTTGGCTGATTCTGCGGTGCTCAGCAATAGCAAAGATGCTCACAATGTGACGAAAAGACACGACAACATAACAAAATACAGTATTTATTTGTGTGTGTATATCGGTTAATCTAACAATAACCACAGCGTAAATGAGCGAGTGTGATTCATATTACGAGTAGGACCTAGGTCTAAGTATTCATCAATGTGTGTATCTTTTCTACTGTGCGTGTTGAGGTTTTTCCTGGCGACCTTATCTTTTTCTTCATTTTGAAACACGAACAGCGGTTGTTCAAAGTTCAACATTGTTTTTCTTCGTTGATGTGTGTATGTTTGTCTTTACACGTTCGGCTGTACACACTGCATAAGCTATATTCAGTAGGTGACATTGAACAGTCACACAAAAATGGCTGCGGTTCTTTCCTCGCTCTAAATTTTTTACCCAGGTAGGTCGGAAAAGGTTAGGGATTGGTATGGGGGGGGGGGGTGGAAGGAGATATGATCTCAGACCAGGACTTGATTGGGTCTTTCCTCAGGGATCACTGCGTCACTTTTGTAACAATGGTAACGCTGTTGAGTCAACGCGATCCGTTAACGAGTTAAAGGCTACAGCAACCATTATTCTGTCTGTATTAACAGGGGTCAATAATTATGTCCCTGGAGCACCGTGCTGGGGGTGGGGGTGGGGGAGGGGGCGGGAGTGTTGTATTAGGATCGGGATGGGAATGTTATATGGACCCTATATAGTGGGATTTGACGATAGCGTGTGAACAGGGAGGTCACCTCCTGGTGTAAATGACCACCGTACACTTCTAACCTACGAAGTGAAAATCTTCGCCTATCTGTTCTGACAAGCGTGTCGCTTACTCGATTTCGCCCTGCCACCAGCTTCCGCTGATATCTTTGATACGAGAGGAAGCAGACGCCATAATTATTCGTCATCTTATGAAAAGACGAGGTATGGAGTCCACTCACGTAATAATGGATGGTCAGGTCATGGAGTTACAACACTGTAGCTCCCATGATCAGAGAGAACGCTTGCTGCCACGCTTCATTTCCGTGTTCATTTCAGCAAGAAGATTAACATGGACATTGCTCATAGCATACACTGCCAACGCTTTAGGAATAGGATAATATACGGTATAAGTATATGTATTGTGTACTTCGTATTATTCCAATTCACCCTATAATGAATACGCATGTACCCTGTTCACTGGTTTTGAGTGTATATTATCGCAACAAGAAAGAGCATCGCTTGCATGAGCGATACACACATCACGAACGCTATCAGAAATGTATCGCACGATATGTCTCTTCCTGGGTGGGAGTAGTCTGGTTTCCAGACCCTTTGCCAACTGGACTCCGACGAAGTCGCCGACTTTGCCAAAGGCAAAGGACAAAACCTATACTAGTTTTCGACTTTGAGGGCGTCAATATCCTGAATAGCCAAATAGTATGGGCAAAGGGTCTGGAAGCCAGACTAGGCTGGGAGTCAAGAGCGCTGGCTTCTCGAAGAAAAATGACAGTGACACAAAATGAGTTTGTACCGATTGATAAACAAAAAGAAAGAAAGGGAGAGAGCGTGCGCTATAGAGAAGGGGGGGGGAAGCAGAAGCTGAGTCGAAAAGAGTGGATTGGTTGCGCGAAAGGAAGGGGAAAGAGATGGGTAGAAAGATAGAAGGGAGAAAAGATAGTAACAACGCCTCTACAGGAACTACAGCAAAGAGAGGGAAAGAGAGAGAAAGAGAGAGAGAGATGAGGAAGAGAATTGATGTCGGGCCGAAAAACACGGATCCAATCTTATTGGCGCTCGGCTGACCCGTTGGAATGGATAATTTTAGCCCGGGCTTCGCTTCGCTAAATGTCACGAGTTCACCAAATAATCGACAAGCAGACATTGAGTTATGACGCACGAGCCAAGTTGATTGGTCCAACTTGGGGGGGGGGGGGGCTGTGACGACGCTCTCTCGCTCCCCTGGCAAACGCCTGCCTGCCGATAATCATGACCGAAGCTTTCAGCTCTCGCTTGGCGAGGTTCGCGGGAAACAACAGTTTTAAAGTGACATTATAGTACTTTTTTTTTCTGACGACTTCCCATGAGCTGACGACCTCAGCATGAATGATATGCAGCATCGTGCTTGCATATGTCTAATTTGAATTCATTTAGTTTTTCAAATGATCCCTATTATAGAAGGTGATCTGATTGATTAAAAAGATGTTTTAGCCAAGATGATGCAAAATATAAAACTTGGTCCCATGGGATGACGACGCTAACTAACTGCGTATTATCTGACAGCAGGAGGGACGGTGATCGCCTCGACTTCTATTCTTTACTCTTTCGAAGCACACCATGGATTAGGCCTATCATTTTCGTGATTCTGTGGCATCGCGCCACATCTTATTGCATCCAGAGAGAATAACGATCTGTTCTGGTTTACTTTTAATGTTCGAATATATTCAAACCATATGCCCAAACGAGACTAATGCTTAACCACCAATGAGACGATGTGTGCATTCGTGACCATGAACCATGTTAAAAATATCAGAGTAACAAAGTGTTACTTCGGATGCAATATGACCAAAATGTTTAAACACTCCACAACTATTTTATAGGTCTATTTCGGCACTGTTCATCTGGTTTGACCATATACTTTCTGAAGTAAAAAATGAACATTACAGCTTTAACGAACTTGGCTTTTCAGTCGACCTAGCGTCAAACCATGGACCCTACCAAACAGAATGCGTGGGCGCTGCAACCGATGGATGCCGACAGGTCTGCGAAGAAGATAGAATGAGGGGGCGCTTGTCATGATTAAAGGGAACCATGCCCGTCATTTCCCTGTCTGTTTTGGTCTTCTTCTTCCAATTCTCCCTGTTCTTGTCGAACTGGTCAAATAGAAAGAGGTATATACCCTAATGAAATGATGCTGAGTGGATATCTATCTATCTATCTATCTATCTATCTATCTATCTATATATATATATATACATATTATAATGCGTAATCGGTTCTGTTTGTTCGACAGACGTGGAAGAATAAAAGAAGTACAGTATATAATAGACTCGACTGACTGATTCTTGAGGTCTCGCCACGATAGATAGGCCTACACACAATGTACGTGGACATTGTACATTTCACCTTGTGGTTTTCTTCTTGTTTGGAAGGGGGGGATGGGGATTGGAGGTTGGTTGGTGGATAAGTGCATAGCATCAGACAATGCAGAGGCCGCAAGCGAGAACTGCTGTTACTACAGTGAGTGGTACTGCATGGCGCTTGTATTTTGTACTCGAAATGCACGGAACAAATGGTTTTAGGTATGGGCAGGGAGGTGACCTCCGTGAGATATGGGATCAATATTATGTGCCTATCGAGAAGTATATAGGCCTACTCTCAACCAAACTTGACATCACAGTCAGTTACCTTACGAGAGACGAATTAAGGCCCTACAACATAATTCAGGGCAATACAGTTTTATGCAACACAACATAATTATCTCCATCATACACAAAGTAAGTTGTGAGGTTTTATGTACATCCGCATGTTAAAATCGTAGTAGGGGTTATACACGATAGAGGATCATTCGCAGCTCGTACCCAAAAAGAGAGGGCTTGAACACGACCAGAGAGATTTCATGTATATATACAAGTCACATGACGCGACGGAAAGGCGCTCTCCGCCATGTTGACCTTCATTCTGCGCACGACTCCCATAACAGCACATCGACCAGTTTATGCACGGTGGTCGGACGACGGTGCCTTTACTGCACAATGAGTTACCATTGCCTTGTATGGGGCAGGGACTATCCTGTAGTACAGTACTTCAGCATTTGGTCGATTGTTGAAACGGGTTAGATCGTCATTACCTGAGGGAATGTTGAGGGTTAGGAATAAAAAGTATATACGGTGATATCTCTCATGCGATTGTATATTGATGTACACGTTTGGTAGGCCCTTATATAATTTGCTAAGAGCATGGCTAAGAAACGCGGGTGCAAGCATGGACGGTCATGCAGGGAAGTCTGTTTTCTCACTCGCACTGTATCAATACAAGCGACATAATGATTACTATGATCCTTATATCACATCAGGGACTTGATGAAGCTTGAACGTAAATCCACTTGGTGTCTATATTATAGTGCCTGCGTATTGTTGGCTCATCTATGAGTGTTGATAGGCATACCATCATCTTTACCCATGGTTCTTAGTGACGTTTGAGGGATGAGATTAAAAATCTCATGCAGACATAATTGGATTTCCCTCTTAAAGGAATAGTACCCTTTCGGTTGAGATGGGGCTCCAGGTTTCCAATGTTTTGTGATGATGTTTTGTTTTTGTGTTTTTAGATAATGAGAAACCTCTCATGGAATATGAAAGAGAATATGATTCTAAGACTTAAAAGAGGAATTCAAAGTTTATTTGATGGAGATTGGTTTTGAAATGGCTAAGATGTGGGACCCACTTATTTATCAGGATCACTTTGTTTTACTTTGTTTTTTTTATATCTCAGCCATTTCAAAACTGATTTTCATCGAATAAGCTCTGAATTCCTCTAAATGTATTCTTTACAATTTCATAAAGTAGTTTCTAATTATCTCGCAAAAAGTCGAGTGAATCCTCATCTGAACCAATCCTATACAATCCCTTTAAGAGCGTGTAATGGTTTCAAATCTTGTCTATTCTCCCCTCTTTCCTTGCAGAGCGATGAGGAATCATAGTGCAGGTCGGCAACATGTTCAAGAGTAGGCCAAGATCACACATATAGAATACACTATGCCACATGGAACGTATAAAAAAAAGTTATTTTCTTTCAGGTTCACTTGTTTTCACGAAGCAGTAATTCGATAGTCGTAGATTTATATGCAAATTCAACGATGAAGTGGCATCTTGGGCTCATAAATATATATCTATAAAGTGTCCCATTGACATGCACACACAATGACTATAAGCCTATAAATTTAATTTTTCGTCGTATATTCACGAAGGAAAAATTCAATCCTTCCAGTCATTTTTCAGTACGTGTATGTGATAACCTATGGCTATAGGATAAGTGTCCCAAAATATATACAAAATACATCTTTGTGCACATATCAATTGGAGAGTTAATATAGGAGCTTGCATGGTATCGTATTGTTGTATAATGTAATAACGTAATGATATTGTATCATATAATTGTCATGCATGGTTGCTGCCAATCTGGCCATTCCGTTATGAGAACATGCAATATTAAAACAAAATTTATGACTTTTCAATTAAATATTCATTACAGGGGCCCGCCCCTTTACCCTTTTGGCTCTTCGAAGAAATAAAAAAAAGCAGATTGAAAATAGACAAAAAAGGGTGAAACATTCACAACAAAACCCATGAATATCCGAGTTTTCCGCCAGGAGATTCTTCCCCCTTCGAAGACTCACGGGGAGGAAAGGGGAAGGGGCGGGGGCTACCGTTGACCCCTTGATCCTCTGTACAGTGACCGTAGAAATGTACCAGGGAGGTGAGACAACTCCCTGAATGTACGAAGCAGTGCGCGATGTCAGAATTGCTTTGTGATGTCACAATACATGTAATATTGGAAAGTGACGTTACGTTATGTCAAGTTATGTCGCAATTACTTTACTACATTTACAAAAGGAGCAGCGCGCGATGTCACTGTGACATCATTCCACAAATCGAATTGTGAAATGATGTCACAAATCAATTATGACGTCTCAAACGAATTGTGACATCGCGCGCTGCTTCATACTGTCACTTTGTGAAATGTAGCAAAGTAGTTGTGACATCAAAGTAATTGTGACCTCGTTACTAGTATCACGTAGTGTCAAACAAGCCAACATTCTGAAAAACTCGAAAATACATAATAATCACGTGAATTTTTTTTTATTTTTCTATTTTTGATCCAAAATATGCTATGCATTATCGAGCTTGTTTTGGATGACGTGACAGATGAAAGAAAGCGTTTGGTATGAAACCCATCGCATTTTTATTCGGACTATAACGCATCTACATGTATCTTGCCCACGGTAATGCGTGAAATGATTCGTTATTTCGACATCTATTCACTGTATATGGGCTTTTTATGTTTTGTGGGAACACACACACACACACACACACACACATCACATGTAAAATGTTTGTCTGTATCATTATACAATGTACTGTACGCACAAGTGTATGTACAATGTTTGTCTGTATCATTAATATACGTACAAGTGTATGTTAAAGTTTATGTGTGTGTAATGAAATGATAATGACTCATGACTTTAATGATAATGACTCATGACTTTTATACAGAAGCATGATAATACAAGCAGTAAATTATAGCCTTATAATACACACGTATATTAGGAAAGAAAATGGTTATGATATTTAGGCCCACAACCAAAGAGGAGACTGCTTTTATTATTTCATCTTTTATTCACTCATACGTCTGCTGTTAAGGTCATTATTGGGGACCTTGGTTCCCTGTAGGCCCTGCTTAGACTAAAATGTTAAAGCAATGTTGAGGCCTGAATCCAAATGTTGTTCAGCCATGAAAAAGATTTCGCTCCGCATATAGTTTTCGTTAATGAATGTTTCTGATGAGCTTTTATTTCTTTTGTCATCTTTTTATCATTGCTATAAACATTTTATCAAGTTGTCAGAATAACAAAGTTTGAGCTGCTTTAAATATCGCTTGATTTGATCTCAATATAGCCTAGGGCAAATTGCTTTTCAGTAGGCCCCATGTAGATATTTTACTCAAACAACAACAACGACAGTTATTACTTTCTACACTCGTTAAAGTAGATTCAGCTGTCGGATTTGCGCATTACATGTCTAACGATCGAAATGGCTCATGTACATGTGTTCTGCGTATTGACAATAAAATCTCAAAGTAAGATACATGTACGTCGTGAACAACTACACAAACCCATATGAATTTACGTGAAATGATAGTGACACAATGATCCGATATTGTACATGTATATACTTTGAGACCATGTGGTATACATTTCGCTGAATCCAGTCAGGGAGGTTGTACTCCTTGATCCAGTGTGTATTTACGAATACTGTATATTCCACACACTGTGTACTGTATAAACACAACCATACGCTAATTTCATGCATGTGTGCTTTTAATATTCTCACGACTTGACGCGGCTTTCATAAATCTTTATGAGTCAAAACGGGAAGCGACAGGCGCACATGACTCAGAGATATTAATAACATGGCCATTTATCAGTACGTGGCCAAATGCGGCTGGGAAAGGTTCGTACACAGGGGATCTGGGAAAGCGTGTGTGTGTGGGGGGGGGGGGGGATGGGTTCGTTTGCTATAAACAACAGCATAATACGCGTTACAAGAGCCTCTTGATTTCTCAATATTATAATTGCCTACGCCTTTGTCAACTTAATTACTTGGAGTTTACGTTTGTGCAAAGATGAAAGCTCAGTACATGTATTATAACTGTGGAAATGTCGTGACTGCACGCGCAAGGTATCGTGTTAGCACTCACGTTTTCACGGTAACACAATGGCTGTGTGATCAAACTGGATATGGGCGTGTGATATTATCAGCACCTCAACCCTTCACCTATATATAGTTACAGTGAAGTCAGTTATTAATGTATCGTAAAGTCTGTCGGTGTAAATACAGCTGTACATGGTCATATTGCAGAGTGTCATACGATACGATTTGCAACAATATTTGTGTTTTCCCTCTGGCAAAAGAAGAAGAAGAAGAAGTTCTACATTAATGATAGTTGAAACATGTGGTGCAATATGGCTTGAATGTTATAATAATTATCCTATCAAAAAGAATGTAGATTTTCTTTTACCTTTCATGTGCACACTCTTCTTGTTCTGGGAAAATGTGTCGCCCAAATAAAGAAATACGACGTTTTGGTTTCGACCACAGATGTTGTAAAGATATTCGGATACTGTAAAGTTCAGTGGAACGACTGTAGGCCAGACCATGGGGCTGATTGTATACATTCAGCTCCATGTTGCCATAGCTCCATTATTGTCGGACACTGTAGCAAAGTGTATAATAGAGTCGTCTTATGCTGGTCCAAATAGTATATATTTGTATTTCTCTGGTCTTTGGTCATTTAGTTTGTTTTTACCTTGATGTAAGATGCCGGGCAAAAGGATAAGGTAATTATGATTATTCTGTATTATACGACGGTCCTAGATAGATTTCAATATACATTTTTATGTAGACCGTATGCACATAGCAAAATACAAAATCCTTTCAGTGCACGAAAAACCAACTCCACTTGGACGATAAACTTTATGATGAATATTCAATGCTTAAACTATAGTACAGTGTATATGTACTGATATTTTTACCTACAAGTGTACATCTCTGTATGCAGACAATAATGACCTCTACAATCCACGCATTCGCTGTGAACATTTTCCATGAATAGTAACGTTGGAATGCATTTCATCATTTTTTTTTTTCTTTAGTCAATACACTTTGAGGAATAGCGATCTTGTGTATGTTTATATACTCTATATACTTGTATCTCTTCACACTCTAAATCATGGATTTTATTTTCAGTTGTAATTACTTAATATGTGTAATGAGTTTTTGACGGAATATTGTATTTTGAAAGAGAATTTTTTTTGTTACTTTATTGTATTGTTTCGTTTGTACATTTACACTACACTGCAAAAAGTCCGGTGTTAAATAGTGAACACCGAGCTGGTGTTAAATTTTCGGTGCTCATTTATGGTGTTAAATTAACACCTACGGGTGTCATTTCCAAATTTTAAACTGTTTTTTGAAGAGTTTCTTAGTAACTGCACTTCTTGTTGATTTTTAATTTAAACAAGACGATCAAGAATTTTACATTAAAATACTAGATTTTTGAAAAAAATGTGAAAATAAATTTACACCAAAGTAACACCAGCTGGTGTGGTCCCTTATTGAAGCTGGACGGGTGTTAAACCATTGATATTAACACCAGCAAATATCAAATCAACACCATGTGGTGTCATTTTTTAATTAACACCAGTACAGTGTCAAAATAACACCGGGTACAGTGTCAAATTAACACCACGAAGTGTCAGGTGAACACTTTTCAACACCATCACAGTGCATTTTTAACACCTGTGGGTGTGGTCCTTTATTGAAGTTTGATCGGTGTTAGATTTAACACCAGTGGTGTTAAATCTAACACCGATGTTTTTACAGTGTAACGACACGCAATTTAGCCTCTAGGCTGTTATGTACTTCCCTTTTTATGAAATAAACCAATATCTCTCCATCTATCTTTATGCAAAAAAAAAAAAGAAAAATAAAGAGAAAAAAGGTACGAAAATGACAATGGATTAGATAGGAGTTGGTCACTGTTGTCGATGATGACACGGGCCCCTGTGACTAAAGAAGACTGTGAATAATGAATGCATGATCATCACTGCAGTGACGTCAATGGAGGCGTTATAACCATCAGACAAGGAAGAACGTTATTAGCACGATTACGACGTGACAACAGCTGGCTTATGATCGGGAGGATTGCGGCTGCGAAGGAGAGCGGCGGTTCGTTGTTAACCCAGCTCTTACCGTGATCGCTGATTGACCCCCACCAGCTCCAGCCGCACGCGCATGGAGGAACCAGCAATGACCCCTTCATCTTTCCTCGTGGCGAGATGGGAAGGGTCTGTCACAGCTGTGACGAGATTCCATGCACAGACCGATTCGTGATGATTACTTAACCAGATAACACGAATGCCCAGAGTAAATGATAATGATGTGTGATGGGAGTGTATCATAGATTATAGAATATCAAATGTATTGATTGCTATGATTACAAATGTATGATAAAGATTGCAATCGTGGTGGTCATATTACAAGCTTGTATATTAATATTTTAAATGGTGTGTGTATACGTGTGCTGAAGACTGAAACCAATGAAGAAGACATTGATGATCAGTATCAGTGGAATGATGATTATTATGATTATGATGACGATGCTGATGATGATGATAATGATATCTGAGATGAACATAACATGCTCTTTAATCATTATTTTGAGAATGTCAAGATGCAAGAAAATAAAAGTGAATGCAATGTATTGTTTTTTAAACCTCGAAACAAAACACAATTCTCATACTGCATATTGTCTATATAGCCTACATCTGTACATAATGAATCACATACATGTATTAACAGAAAACTTTTTGTTCTAGCTATTAAAACACATTCATGATCTGTTAAATCGGATACTGTATGCTCAACATAATATTACAACACACTGTATATAATCTCCGTCAAATATACTGTACATTACAGTGGGCCTATATCTACATGTATACGTATAAAGGCGGTATGCATTTCAAATGCTGCTGTTATTGTTCGTACACTGAAATTTGTATTGTAATTGGTTTGCCTGCAATATTTTGCCACCGAAACTTTTCGTCGCGAGGCTCTATAAAATTATGAACAAGGGCATTGATGATTGATATTCGCTTGCTGCATTTTGATGGCAATGTTAAAGGGATCACATAGTTTTGGTTGAGACCTAAATTCAAGTTTCTAACAGTTTTTTGGTGAGATAATGAGAAACCTCTCGTGAAATATGAAAGAGCATGTAATTCTACAAAGAATTCAACGTTTATTTGATTAAAATTGGTTTTGAAAAGGCTGAGATATCCAAAAAAGTGTTATTCTAGTAAAGTGTGGGACCCACACTTTATTACGATTGCTTTGTTTTACTTTGTTTTAGGATATTTCAGTCATTCCAAACCCAATTTCCATCAAATAAACTTTGAATTCCTCTTAAAATGGTATGCTCTGTACTAAATCACGACTGTTTTCTTATCTTGCAAAAAGTTCTCATCTCCACCAATACTGTTCCATCCCTTTATACACTGTATGTTGAGATAACCGAGGCCACTTTTCATGCGAAAATAACTTGCATCTCGACAATATCGATATACGTATACATGTACTGGTTGTAGGCCTATCTTTATGCACCAATAAATTTGGGTTGTACATTAATCAGGCTGTGGCAACATACACAGAACTTCAAACACAAAAGCAAAACACACACACACACACACACACACATGCACACATGCACACATGGAGAGAGACAGACATGTACAATGTAATCATTGTCAATGATTAGAGAAGAAAATGTATGTGCAGTATACATGCAGGTATAGGTACATGTATTGTATACATTCGATTGTACTAGACATGACGGTAGATGTAGATGTACGCAATACATGTGTACAGTGTATAGCTATACACCCGATTGCACTATAGTGTATGTACATATTATAGTCATGCGAGATTACTTTGTTCATTTGAATACGAAATCACATTATGGAGAAATTTATTGTAATGACGTAACACCCCCCCCCCCCGAATTCCATGTTTGTGTTCCGTGTGAGCACATGTTGACTTCATTGCAGAGGATTCATACAAGGACTTACTGTAACTGAACTTACAGTATACGAACCGCTTTACAGTTCTTTTTATATCTGCTAATTTGCGATGCGATGGCTATAATGGTATTTTTGTTTTCGTTGCACATATTATTCATATTTAAGTCTTCAATATTCAACACAATGGAACAAACAGTGCGAATAACCTCATTATTAATAGATTTATTTTTCTTTGTAATATAGGCTCTTTGTAATTTGCCTACACAATATTCTTTTAATCCACCTGCCCATTCCACATTAAATTTGGCTTCCATTGGAAACAACAACAACAACAACAACAGCAAACAAAACTGAAGAGGTTCACCAAAATCAGACATAAAAAGATATACATTGTATCTGCAGCATGCACATACCAGAACAAAAGTTAATGGAGGTACGGCGTTGTAGTATGATATGAAAAAAAAAAAAATGCGATGATGACATGATTGTGATAACCCCCCCCCCCCCCCCCCGGGAATCGAACTTGAGCCATTTAATTGTAAGGCATACAAGCTGCTGACTGAGCCATCATTATACGTGTATATACAGCAACCTGCACATTTCTGCACTGAAACATTTTTTTTTTTGACACCATGTACAATTTGTAATCGTATGTTTCTCGTCGTTGTTGTATGTTTGGCAGATAGGAAATTGAAATATTTTATGATTGCAATATCACTAAAGACATACAATACATAATTTTACTTGTTTCTGTGTACAAAGACAGAATCATCCCGTCAGCTGATTTGCATGATAATTATGTATTTGCGATATGCACTAATGATTTTCGATGAAAACATAAAATTATATGCATTTACTACACTTTGTAATACCATGAAACGTCTTTATTTCAAGTCCGATTTTATTGAATCTTTTCATCATTCTGTACTCGTCTGATTCTATTTTAATCAAATCAACTTGAATAATATTATGATTACCAAACTGCGCATAAAACTCGTGCAAATGTATTTTCCACAACTTGTGTCATCTTCACCAAAAACTACATGTATTTAAAAAAAAGAAAAAAAAACCGTGCATAATTAATCAGTCATAATAGCAACTGATGGGAATGCACTTAAAGGGGAAGTCCAAATAAAAGTTAGTCTGATAAAAAAAGAGTATAATCTTACGAGTTCAACAGTAAAAATTTGACTGAAATCGGATGAAAAATAAAAAAGTTATATGACATTTTGAATTTCTGTAAAACGGTTCTGTATGCAGAGGATATGAATATGCAAGTAAGTGAGCTATAAAACCATGTCATAACCTCACAATTTTTCATTGATTGTATACAAAAAAAGAAAGAAAATTTAATGTTTCTGTCGTTGAAGTCTGAAACATGATGTTATTCCTGGTTGAATAACTTCAGAATAGTGATCAGTGAGATATACCAAGATTTGAGCCTCGTGCATAATTGCGTTTGAGTGAAAAACTACACTGTATATAGAAATTTCAATTTTTATGTACAAAGTATATGGCAAGTTGTGAGGGGATGACTTGCTCACTTTGCCATTTGCATATTAACATTGACTGTTCAAGAACTGTTTTCCTGAAAAATTAGCGAAACTTCCGATGTCATAACTTCCTTATTCTTCATCCGATTTCAATCAAAATTTTACCGTTGAACTCGTAATATTTTACTTCTTCTCATCAGACTAAAACATATTTGGACTGGGGTATCATGTAATTTGTATGCACAGCTCTTAAAATCACATACAGTACATTTCGACCTATTGTATTACGTAGAGTGACGAGTACCAGCGCAGGTTTATGTAGGGCCGCCGACAATAAGAGATAGTGTGTAGAGATAGATAGTTAGATAGACAGACAATAATATACATATATATATAATGAAAATATACACACTTTGCAGATAAATTTATGGAGAGAGAGAGGTGAAAACCTTGAAATTCATCGTTGTGTACTACACATCGTAGGCGAGCTTGCGCATACGGAAGATTGTAATATTTTATGAGAGAGGTACAGTATAAGTCGCCCTTCATTGTTATATTTTGGGGGACGGCCAGATTATACAATGTACAGTCATGTGCAACGCTGTAAGTGATTTCATCTACTTTAAGTTTTAAAAAGGGGAGAGGAAGTCAAGCAATAACCAATTGTTAAGGAAAGAAAAACCTATTTAGAGCTGTGGGTAACGACTTTCTTGAGCATAAAATTAGGACTACAGTACAGCTGTACGTATACTTGTAAATCCGAAGCAACAGAACACCTACCCAGGCTTTTAGAAATACATGTGCAGTTGTTATAAGGCCTGTATACATAAACATGACGAGGTGTAAACCTGTGATGTTAATTATTTTTAGCGTGTTAATTACAGGCTGTACGTCACGTGGAACCGAATGACCTTCGATTCGCTCATCAAACAAAAATAATTATGTGGTTCTCGAGGTTGTTGGTGAGAAATATTTAATTATGGTCATATATCTATTTACACTGTACTGCACATTCATTGTGATCACGTGAGTGGCATCCCATACACTTTGTTACTTGCGACCTTCATAACCAGTCTAAGCCAGAAATGCAATATGCAACCGCAAAGGATCGTCATGCCCATGATCACCAGTTTATTTATCTAATTTTTTTTTTTTCGGCGTGTTACTTTGCGGTATTTCCCCTGAAAAAAAAAAAGAAGAGAGAAGTATCCGAAGTTTGCGATCGGTTACGTTAATGCCCCTATTTACTCGCACTTGCAGATGAAAAACAATAACGACCCAGTTTCAGTGCTCCAATAAGTGCTACAATGTGAGTTTTAGGGTGAAACAACCAATGTAAAAATGTTAATCAATATAACAGTGCTATGTACCGTCAAAAATGCAAAAACATGAACGATAGCTTTATTAAAATAATTTCTAGAAAATTATTATGATTTATTGAGAAAGTTAGTGATATTTCCGTATATTTGTGGGTTTGTTGCGAACACAGCTGAACTCTCTCTAAAACAAATCGAGTGAAAATATTCACTCTTGAAGGAGTGAATAAAAAAAGAAAAAAAAGAGTGAATTTCGAGTGAAAACGTTAATTTTCACTCATTTTGGAGTGACCTCAGGATCACTCGAAGATTTTGGAGTGATCCCTGACGTCACTCTAAAACGAGTGAAAATGAACATTTTCACTCGATATTCACTCCAATTTCACTCTAAATTCACTCTTTTTTGTATTCACTCCTTCAAGAGTGAAAATTTTCACTCGATTTTTTTTAGAGAGTACATAGGCATCTATCTATGCATCAAAAATGTGATAATTCGAACTTTTTTTTATTATAAATTATACTGTACTCCCAATGGTAGAGGGTCGTTCAAATCAGAGACGACTTGCCATAATATCCGCAAGTACATCGGGATCTCAACTATAAGTGCATTATTGCACATGAGTTCGTTTACACAGGTTCAAACTTGAAAATAATAGAAGAGACTGAACAGCCAGACTTTGGAAGGGAGTTCCTATTCATTGCTATGTGCCCATTGAAATCTCTATAGAGCACCCCATATTGCACCCCACCCTCCCCCTAGCCCAAGTGTACCCCACTCTCTTTCTGTTCTCCATAGTAACCAAGGATGAAAAGCTCAAGCCTATATAGAAAACGGCTCCCTAAATTGAAAGACTCGCAAAAGTAGACCATCAATAAAAGTACGAGCATAATAGGAGTGTGCACGTAACCCTTTTCAATGAGAATAAAGATAAGAGAAAATCGATAGTACCGACATGCTAATTGGGTTCTGCCACGTAGGCATTTAGAGTACGACCGACTCGTACGCAAGCCATTTTCCCCTCCCTTTTGTTTGATCAAAGCGAAGTTAATTGGATAGTTTTACGTATTACAGTGTACATGTAACTAGTATAGAGTGGACTGTAGGCCTACTACAGGCAGTCAGTGCATGCAAAGTTGAGAGTTACCTCCCTTTTCTGATCGGGCTACCAATACATCGTCTTTTTTCCTATAACCCTGGTGCACAACATACAAAATTAATGTACTCGTACTCTTAGGATCTTTTCCTGTAGGTACCATCTCTCACAGTCTACCAAGTTATACGACAAAAGAAAAGAAAAGAAAAGAAAAATTAGCTGTGGAAAACACAGTTGCTGCTGCTGGGATTATGGAGGAAAAAGAAGAAGAAGAAGAACAGAATGAAGTAAAAACTGTATTAGTATGCCGACACTGCATCAAGCGGTAGTCATGTACCAGCACAAAACAGTACAGCACAATGTGATTATATTAGTATACAGCTGGATCAAATACTGATAGTGCTATCACAACGCCCCTTCTATAATGATGCGAGGCGCATATACAAGTACCAATTAGGTCTAATAATATGACTCGAAGAGCGTGAGCATATTCGCAACCCACTGAAGATAATGCATGCAAATCATCAGACATACTCAATCGACTTTTGTTTAAACCAGTTTGCTTCGTGCGTGTTAATTTTCCCTAGGTTTGAATTGTGGGAATAGAATTCCACTGACATATATTCCTCATACCTTGTCCCACAAAAAGAAAGAACTTAGAAAGAAAAACAACAACTCAAGAACAGATTGACATGCACATATATGCCAATGGACAATGGACTAGGCTTCATACTCACAATAGCACTTACCACACATTTAATTAATTGCCACGCTTCTTGTATTGACGTGACAAGATAATTGGCATACAAATGTTAGTTATGGTGACGGCTGTGTTTATTCTAGGGGACTGGTTTAGATAGCTAGTTGGGTTTAGAAGGGAAGTAGGCCTATGCTACAATATGTGAACTGGGTCAACACAATGACAGTACAAAGTGTTACCCAGTCAGTATACGTGTGATCCCGTGATAACCCAAGACAAAGAACGCACACATATTCTACGAGAAACTCCCACTGACATAGGTAGTGACTGCGAGAAACTCTACCTGAATAAGTGTCAGAAATAGGGGAAATTTTCATTTCTCTACAGATGTACAAACCCGAAAAAAAGGTCTTTCTAATATGTACGCTCAATATGACTCAAGTTCGAAACACTGCTCGGAAGAATATAAGAGCGTGTCGAAACACGGGCTATGCATTTCGATGTGGGTCGATTATGATCAAGATAAAGAAACACAGACACAGCCGCCATTTTCTTTGGTACGCTAATTCGTTGTGTGCACTGAGATGAATTGAGAACGTACATCGTACGCCATATACTCTTACTCTCTACTTGCTTAACTTGTCATGAAATCAATGAGGTATTCGTTTCAAAGATGATATTTATTAATATATTCCCGTATTCCGCCAGAGAAGGATCAAAATTTGCCGAGGAATTTCGTTGTTCAGCCCCGCCCGATTTATTTTCCTTGGGCGCTTTCTACTACACGGCTTTGTCTCAGTGCTTTGTCTGTAGCGTTGTTTCACCGCCGAAATGAAAGCAATCTACACGAAATATCACGACTAAATCCAAATTAAGTTATCCCAGAGTATGTTCCACGTATATTCCAGGATAAAATCGCATTAATATCCTTCGAGAAACATATATCTATATGTATTTTCTGGGCAAAACTCGGCAGTTATGTCGCAGGGAGAGCGCGCACAGGGAAATTTCCACTGCTCAATGTAAATACATTACGGCTAGTGTGGTGCACAATGACGCCTATGTACATTGTGTGTGCCGTATACGAGCCATGAAAACACATCGCGAGTGTGCCTGCGACATACTACAGCAAGGCAGGCGCTCTTTTCGCGATGACGTCATGCACAAACCACGATACAACTTGGGTCTCACAACTTCCCCGAGCGAACCGCGAGCCAGCTATGCGCCTGAACGCTGGGCCAGGGTTTTCTTGAATAACTCTGCAAGTTAACGGCTAGGCACACGGGATACCACTGTACTACGCTGAGGTTATCAACATTACTACGACTACGCTGGAAAAATAATGTGGATTTCACGCCCGAAAACGACGTTAATTTCGAGATATTTGCAAGGATTTTAACCGGGACTATGACCCATGGCAAGCATGGTGCGCGAAACCAGGCATCTTTGGGTCGGAAATTTACCGGATAATATTCGAGAAGATAAAATTTTGGAGCAATTTAAGCGGTAAGTTGACGTGAATCGTTGGTTGTAGCGCGTGGTAATGCAAGATCACACGCGAATCGCACAAGGGTTGCGTCGGTGATGAAGTGTTTTGCCTGCAATGTTCGCTTATTATAGCTCTTTTTGATGAATATTTTCGAAAAAAATTCATATTTTATCGTAAAAATATCATAGTAGCCCACGCCCTGCTACACATTGCATCAAAAAATGCGATGAAATGTGTTGGTATTTACAGTGTAGTATGTTCAATTTTTATGAGCTGACGGTCATCGAGTAACGTAAATTGCACGAGGTAATCTTGATGTTTTGAAGACTTCGCGTGTACAAAACGCTGCTGCTCCGTTCGTCTAGTAAACGCCGCTCGTAGAATACCACGCACATGTAGCCTCACAAAGCGATACTCGGCCGGGACTAAATGGTCTTTGCTTTCCAAATTACCTCCAGATATAGAATTCAAATGTATCAGAACATATGCTCCATAGTCCGTGGTATTTTATTATAACACTTTTGAATTGAACACTTTTTAGTCTTGATTTGCATGGTAGATCTACGTATTGGCAAATGTCAGTTCAGGCTTCAGTGACAGTGTGAGTGTCACTGATAAATCCTACACTGTTACAGCTGAAAACAGTTTGGGATCAAAATGATGTTGACCTGAATTGTCACTTTTTAATATAAATAAGTCCCTGACGTAGATGTAGATATGGTATTGGCAATGTTCCATTGATATTTTCCTTCATTTAGATTATTTATAGTGAAGCTTACACTTTCAGTCTTGTTCACTGACACTGTGTATCACTCGGGTTTTCCATCCTAAAGTGAGAAACTACACAAATTTTGCCAAATTAAGTAGCATTCAGTAGCAACTAGAGCTTACCTAGGCCTACATGTAACTGGGATTTTGTTATCCTGCAGTTCTTGTACTATTCATTATGTCTGGTGTCTTTCGACTTTACATTTTCTGTGGCCCTATATGGAATTATAGTCTAATAAGAATAAGATAAGATTTATTGCAATAGTACAGACACTAATCATGATGTTGGTACAAATGAAACCATGGTTTACACCATGGACAAAAACCATGGAGCGCCAAGTGTCGCATGGAATATTTTGTTATGAAATCAGTCATTTCGTCGATGAAATTATTATTTCGTAACGAAATGACAACATTTTGTAATTACATTTCGTTAACGAAACAGTCATTTTGTTGATGAAATGACCAATTTCGTAACGAAATATTCTGTGCGACACTTGGCGCTCCATGGTTTTTGTCCATGGTTAAAACCATGGTTTCATTTGTACCACCTTCGTGAATTTGGGCCGTAGTGTCATCTTCTCATGCAAATTCCACAAATTTACTTTATTATCTTTATTACTGAAAAAAAAAAAATGCAGTTACTTCTAGCTTCTGCTGTCAAGTACACTGATACACCACATGGTGACCTGCACTTTCTCGACAGAGCTTTCAAATCTATTTCTCTCCAGCTACTGTAGTTTAGAAGGTGCCTTCTTTTAAATTTTTGGTAGTGGCTGTATGTGTACACTGTATGCTGCTGCTATGCTGGTACAGTGCTGTAGATGAATCTGCTATGGTTATGTCCAACCATGTCCATTGCATTGTATGTCCAACTTCCTTTTGGTGAAGCCATGACTACAAGTCTGTAGGCAGAAAATTCCAGTTATATGCTTCCCTAACACTGAAGGTATTCTGTGTTTATAATTTATATGTTGAGTTTACTTACAGGCCTGTATGTGTACAACCTATGCAGGAATGGAGAATATAAGGCAAGCTGCCCATACCGGTAATTCATCCATAATGCTGTCCAAGATTATACTTCCGGCTACTACTGTACATGTAGAAACCTACTTTTGCACACTGTCAAATTTTGGCATGGGAGGTCGAGCTTTGATGCACGTTTTTTAGTGCTCAGCGATCACAAATTGACTGCAAGCCTTAGAGAGGTTGAGGCCTCTTTTGCAGAAATATCCTACAAAATTGTAGTCTCTTTGCAAATTTAGTAATAGTGCATTAACCAATGACTTTGTTGAAATCCATGGCTTCTGTTCTGTTGCTATAAAGATTACAAACTTGCACCTATGATCACCACCAGTCCTGTTTGCTCTGAATATCATTGTTAATAAGGTACATGTAGTGGTATCTATAGGTTTGGCTGCTGTGTTATGTGTAAACGTGGTTGTGGGAAATAGACAAAAAAGCTGTGTGTTCATTTCTGAATATACCATTTCAAGGCAGATTGGTTTGTACAACTACAGAGTGCCAAAAGTGATTGATCATTTGTGTGTGTGTGCGTGTATGTGTGTGAGGGTGTGTGTGTTTATGCATGTGTTTTGTCTGTGTTTGTGCCATGTTTGTAGGCTGGTGTGTGTATGGTCGGCATCATTCAGCTTGTGTGTGTGTGTATATAGTCATAGCATGCTGTTCCTCTAATGTACAGTCTGACCCATACTATAGGTCATTTGCACACATTGTCAAACTAAGTTCCATTTTGCATGGATACAATGTGTACATGTACACTTACAGTACAATGTACAGACAATCTATGCTTCAAGGCTGGATGTAAACTTTGCTGCCGCAGAAGGACAGCGTGTGATTCAATTTCATTCGAAAACAATGTTAGCCATTTACTGTACAGGGCAGCAGGGCTGTAAAACTGTATCCAAGAGATGGGGGAAAAATGATGTGACAGCAGTTAGTCTCTTCATAACGTTTTCTGTATTACAGAGATGATAGGCATAATTACAGTTATATGATCTTCTTTCTGGCAAGGCAACCTTTTTTGTTGATAGGTTACCGGATTACTTAGACATTGCAAGTGATGAATATGTGTGTATTGTGCTGTAGTTGCAGGTGCTGATAAATATCTGAGAGCTGGGTATGTCAAAACAGTGAGCAGGGCAGTGTACCGTACAACTGTTCATGTGTTTGTCGACAAAACCAGTAGTCCTATATCTTGGCTCCTGTCGTGCTTGTCTCTCCTGAAGAAGGAACTGAACAGTTGTTTCCTAGCACAGTCTGAGGAGACTGTGGTATAGAATGGAAATGATTCATTCTGACAGGGCGATTTGGAAAAAGAAAAAAGTGTGATGGCTGATTTTGCCATTGGACAAAATGCTTTTAATGTAGCTTGTACCTGTGTCTAGAGGCTAACTGAAATGGGAAGTCTGGTTTTTTTTTTACCACATGTTATGGTGTTCACAAGTCTGAAAATAAAATCTTACTGTGTAGCAGTTTAGTGTGTGGTTGAATTCCTCATCGAAAACCACAGGGACAGAATGATAAAGGGAAAACTTTTTGGTATATTCCACCATGGAGAAGCTGCACATTTGTACAGTACGTCTCTGTTGTTGAATTCTAGACTGGCTGTTTGACTGCGAAATTCTCTCAATTACAACCACCGCAAAATACACAACATGGTGTACATGTTCATGTACAAATATGTATGAATGACATTGGTGTAGCACTGGACAGAGTTAGAACACTTGACAATACAGTGTAGTTCTTTAGCAGTCAGCCTGACTGCTGAAAAAGGCATACTTGTAGGCCCTATGGGATAGTACAACAATTCAGCATTTGAGAAAAATTGCCAAGGAAAGTTGTTTTCATATTGCCTGTGGCCCATTGATGCAATTACATTGCCAATATGCTGATAAGTTTACCAAATTCACTACCTTTAGAATCTTGCCGAACTGTGGATCAAAGAGCTTTATAACCAGGGCTTGTCTCACCGCATATTATGAGCACCATGTGCAATTTTTGCACAATTATGAAAAACAATCCCAATATCCTTATATCATATAGGACACTATCCAGCAGCGCCGCTCTCTAGGCATGTTTTGCCATAATATACACCTCATGAGGTATTAATTTATTGCGGTGGGTGCACTACACATTCAATATGGGAAAGCCACAAGCGTGGATACTTTAGTATGCAGCTGCCTGCAATAACATAGGGAAGCTAACTCATGTACGAAAACACACACATACACACACTACTGTAGCTAACACACACACACACACTGCGAGATATATTACGCTCCCATACACATGCAGGCCCCTGTACATTGTTGCCAAGGTTCTGTGTTAGGTGGAAGCGTACTAGGTACCATACTAGACCTGTACACACACTCCCACATTTGGCTCGTCCAGGCAGCCATGCATTTTACATGCTGGGTCACTTATTCACACAGGGTACCCTTCTCTGTTCGCACACAATGGCTGTACCACACTGACCCACACACATACACACACACACACACACATACACACAAACCATTTTCTGGAGGCTCTGCATTGTATGTGCTAGTATTCCCTTTTTTACACACAAATAAGTTGATCAGATTGTGTATGAGGAGACAGACATACAATACACACACACATGTACACACAAACATAGTGATCACTCAGTGTAATCTCTGTGAAGGGAGATAAAACAACTGTGTGTGATGAGAGTGGCTCTAAACTCGTTGCGCTAATTCATTCAGATCCAGTGAGAGAGAGGTAGCTGCAGTAGTTTTAGTTGTTTATTTGTCGGTGATGATTAACGAAATTTGTCATTCATTTACTGGAGGTTGTTGATGAGGAACTGTGTAGCCATGGGTCAATACAATTGTACATGTATAAGCCAGGTCGCTTTGACTGATGACTGTGGCTCGGGTGTTGATTTGGCTACAGATCGAGTTTATAATGGATATATCGTGCAGAAGGGGTGGTTCACTGAGGGGTGTGTGTGTTTTCTCTTTATAAAGTGTAGGCATACATTGTAGGAGTTGTGTACATGAGATCATGTACACTGTAGGATAAATCTAAAAGAGTATGTTGTTGATTGGTTCAAGCTACACATGGATGTGATACATAAGATATCAACACAATTGCCCTGAGCATTACTGCGAGCATTTTGAGGTAGGGGCCTACATACTGTACATGTACATTGTACTGTGAACAGGCTTTTGTATCCTGCACAATATAAGATGTGTGTTCAGTATATGGCTGGAAACTTGTGCCTGTATTGAAATTAACAAAGTTGAAATCAAACAGTGAGAAAATAATAATAATGATAACAACAACAATGATAATAATAACAATAATAATGATTTGATAATAATCGTAACCAATATATAGCTCCTTTTCTGTACAGACTCAAAGTGCTTCATCAGTTACAACAAAATACAAGAAATCAAAAATATTTATCAAACAAAGCAAAGAGAAAAAGAACAAACAAAACGAAGCAAATGAACGATGACTTTAAACTTGTCATATTGTTTGCAGTGGAATCAGTGAGTTAGAGCTACAGCTGTACATGTATTAGGCCCTATTTAGGTGTGTACAGAAAAATATGTTGAGCTCTGTAAATATTTGTCAGAAAGTTCTGGATGGGTTCCTGTATATATAAATAATGCTTTTGTCAGTATTTGCTCCTCTAGTGTGTTTGTTTGTTTGTTTGTTGTTGTTGTTGTTGTTGTTTTTTTTTTTTTTGGGGGGGGGGGGGGGAATGGGTCTTGAGGCAAAATGTACACATTGGTATCCTGCATCATGAGAATTTGTATGAAATGCTAACATTTCCTGTTTAGGTAGCCTGAATGAGATGGCATGTCATTGTGTGTGGGATGGGTTGTTATGATTGTAATTTGTTTGAGTCTCCTGTCCCCGCTAAGAAATTTGTTTGGCTGCAGCTGTGTGGCATTGTGGACTGAATGAAACTGAAAGCATGAAATTGTCACGCGTACTGTACCACAACTGTACACATTAGAATTATGGCATCACTTTCATTCACTCAATGACAGTGGTTTGAGCTTGTGTATGTGCATTGTGTGTGTATGTGTGTGTGTGTGTGTGTGTGTGCATGCATGCTTTGTAATTGTTGTAGAGTGCTGGTTGTTAAATATGAATTGCTATGTCATAGTAGTACTGTATTGTGATTAGATTGAAAGCATACAAATAGCCAAGCTTCTATGCTAGTTGCACAGCACATACAGCAAGTGAGTTGGTCGACTCACTGTTTCCTTTGTTGTATCTATGAATTAATCTATGAATCTCTTTATTTTCGTAACACCTTGCCCTGGTTTGTGCATTCATGGCTTGCTCTAACCAGGGAGGTGAACAGCCACAGTGGATATGGGGTCTTGGGTCCCCCACCACTAGTTAATAAATACAGTATGATATACCAGGGCCCCATTTTATCAGAAGATATAGGCCTAAACGATTGTAAATTCCCTTACCACACAGGTTCCCATAGACTTATGATAGATATCAACCATATAATCAGTTGTAACTCTTCATAAAACAGAGCCTTGTTCCATCTATACATATTCCAGTGTTTTTGATATCATGGTAAATTACTATTAGAGCTTGTGGCCTGTCCTTGTTGGTTATTTGTCTCGGTGGTGCGTGTGCTGGGGATGAACGAAGCTGCGGGATTGATGGCTGAAAATTTATGTGCATTTATGGATGAGAGTGCGGGAACTTTCCTTAGAATTCCCTTTCTTTTTTTTTTCCCCCTGAGAGAGTGAACCCCTAGCTTTCATCTCGCCATTTCCGGGTCTTTTTTTTTTTTTTTTCAACATTGTTGTTTTCAGGCAAAAGTCGCTGTTCATCTTTATTCATGACCCTGGGAGATGGCTCTGCATATCGCTCTTCCTGCTCTGATGATACTTGAGAGAGGGCAAAAAAAGGAGAGAAAGAGGAGGGAGAGTTCAGAAGCAGGGGGGGGGGGGGAGGGGGGAAGGGGCAGGAAGAAGGGCCAATGAGAGAGATATGGTAGGGGAAGGGGGCTAGAGGACTTTATACCTTGTACACAAAATTGTACATGAAGGAGGCAACTACAATGTAAAACTGTTCAGACTGTGGCAGGGGGGGGGGGGGGGGGAGGGGGATGTAAACATAGCAGTCTCCAGGGAATAATTTTCCTGGTATCGCATCACAATTTGCTATGCATTTTAACACCACTGCTACACAAAACTGTTGTGTAGAAGTTTTCTTCCATAGAAGTGTACAGGATACCATTTGAAATACATGTAGTGTTCATCAGCTGAAATTGCTGTTAATCAAATTTGAGTTGGAAAATTATTGCCTGGTCTCTTGTTGATATCAGATGTATCTTTTATCCTTGATATGTTTCTATTCATTTCATAGATCATGTGAAATAGAGCACCCCCCCCCCCCATTTTGTTGTTTCTTTTGATATTGCGATGTTTGTCACTTTGACTTCAATCATTGATTTGAAGGAAAACAAAAGTGGCAGGTGGCAAGGCAAAACATATTTTTTATCCACTCTTGTCTCTCCAAAATTCCAGAGCTTTCAAAAGTTAGATCAAGACCAGTTTGACCAAAGTTTTGTTTGTTTTGTTTTGTCTTGTGTTTTCGTTAGTGTGTGTGTGTGTGTGTGTGTGTGGTGTGTGTTTTGTTTTTTTGTTTGTTTTTGTTTTTTGTTTTTGCCAGGAAGGGAGGGCAGAGACAGATGGAGAGTTTGACCTTTGGCAAAATAACTCTTCAGTTTGTGTTGCTGTCCGCACAAGCTCTTCACACAAGCCTACTCGATGCTATAATTGTCAAGGTATGCATATATGCCTTGCGCCACAGAGTGAAGGAGAAACAGGAAAGGGGGTTCGGGAAAGGGGGGAAAGATGGTGCGGGGAATAAAGAAAAAGATGCTCTTTGCAAGAGGTACAGGGAGAAGGGGGAGGAAGGAGTCATGCTGGGGTATTTTTGGTCAAGTAATTGATTTATACTTCCCCTTCCCATCACCAGAGTACAGAGAAGCCTGGAGTGCCAAATATCAACTGCACCCGGCTGTCATGTTCTTATTTACTTTTATTTTGAGGTCGTAGTAGCTATTCATAGAAGAGGAAAATTAAGCAAATATCCCCCCTCCCCAACTCGTCTTCACATTTGAATCACGGGGACAGAGTTGCAGCGGTTGTGATACTACACACTAGTATGTAATGATTCCAGATGTGCACATGTAGAGCAAAGGGTCTTGTAGCTGGTTAGTGACACATATTCATTGCTTTTTTCACTGAATGATCCTGCTCAATGCATTCTCAGTTTTGATTTTGCCCTTCCGTGCCATATGTTTCATTGTATGTATGAATACCCACCTTAATCTGAAATCTGATGTCAGCAGCAAATTTGCCTGTGCGCCATTCCGTAGCATAGAAAGAGAAGAAATGTATGAGTATGCGCACTCACAGTATTTTTAACATCGGACTAAATGTGAATTATCAAGGTCACATTCAGGTAGTTGGTTTTGATTTTAGCAATACTATGGAAATACACGACATCCATCTGAATATTGCTATTGAGTAATACACGTTTGTAGCTTTTTCACAGCCATTATAGTCCAACAGAAGAGAGTATGAAATGGAATTTTTTGTAACCGTACGATGCAAACTGTACCTAATTGGCTCCAATTCATGACAATTTCATGCCTTGAAAAGATCTTGCTTTATAGTATTTGGTTTGTTCTTCCAAACAGTGCACATGTTCTTTGCTAAATTCAAGATTTTTTTTTTTTTCATGTCAGCTGATGTGTATTATTGTAGTCTTTTCTGTTACTGTATTTGGCATTAATTTAGCGAGTCTAAATTGCCGCGAATCGGGACTTCGTGACGAATTTGCTACCTGTAGTGGCTAAATTTGTGATCGTGGAGTACCGTAGTGAACGGAGGGATATATTTGTGTGCGTCACATTCATATCGGGATCAGAGTAATTATTTGCACGTGTCTTTAATTTCGTTAGTAGCAGCTTGCAAAATTTGTAAAAATAAAAACCTCACGAAATAAACGGCGTATAGGCCTACAGTATTACTATTCAGTCAGGTTTGGTGACCATTGTGACTATTCCTGGAAGTCCTTGTGATATAATTTTGACATTTTAGCAACATGAAACCCTTTGCTCAGAGGAATGCACTCATTTGATAGGAAAGGTTACCAATGCAATCATGCACCATTACCTTGCTTATGTACAACTGCACAATGTTGTATCTCTGTACCCTACACTGAGAATGTGGTGTGATCGAGTAACAACAAGTCATGCAGCCTTATCTATTTACAGGGCAACGCAGATGCTAATGTTAGACGCGGTTGACATTATCCCAAATGTTACCAGCATCAGTGTACAGTACTTTACTCCTCTACGCTTTACAAGCCAGATGTAGGCCTACTTGTGTACGTCATGCTGGGTGTAGTTTTCCCCACCCGCTGTCTGTGGAAGCCGCAGCCCTCTGGGGACTCCAGTCCAGGCCAAGCTGTGGCTCGCTTCTTCTGCGGGAGTTTCCACATGTGTGTGTTCAGCTATCACTGCAACTCCCACCCCCCTCCCCCATTCTTCCTTGTCTCTGTCCCAACATCGTCAGTCTGCAAACTTTCCTCCTTCTCATAATATCACTCCCGCATCTCCCGCGGTAAGATTGAGCAAGCTGTATCACTGTGGTTCATCAATCAACCTGTCAGGCTATTTTCAACTTCGAAGGGTGTCAATGTAGGAAGAAGAATAACAGGAGGGGTAACCCTTCCCCCCCCCCCCCCATAAAAAAGGGAGAGGAAATACAAACTAGTGCACACTGATGTCAGTTTACTTGACAAACAACGGCAGATTTTGTCATTTGCTGCATGATGGATGGGGACACCAATGAATGTGTTTGACAGTATGTGTGCATGTTGGTATGCATTACTACGGTACTAAATACCATTCCGAGCAAAGCTGCCATACTGACATTTGAATTACAGTACATGTATACATACATGAAGCTTGTCTGTGATGTTAAAGTGCATTCAAACCCCCAGCACTGAATCAGTGCATGTGTTATAATCATTGGAGTACATGTACAATTGTATCTACAAGACTGTGGATAAGTACAGGTGTACAGGTCAATATTATAGAGACCAATACGGACTGCTTTTCAGGATGTTGTTGACATTAACCTTGGCTGATCTAAACTCCATGTTATGACTTGAGGATCTTTCTCAGAGGGTCATACATTATTTGTAGATGGATTATGGAATATTCCTGTAAGGCCAAAAAGAAAGGGGGAGGGAGAAATGATGCCTACTCTACTTGTATATAATTTATAATCTAGTGTTCATATTTCTAGATCTGCACCCATGAAGCTTGGAGTAAAAATCTACAGGTAGCCCAGGGGATAACGAAATATACATGCATGGAAAGATTTTTTCACATTCGTCATTTCATGTGAGTACATGGCTTTCTGTATGTGAGTGTATGGCTTTAATGTACGTGTAATGTGACAATGCAGACATATACATTGTACTATCCAGTGTTGCACAAGATGTGCTGAGTTAGCAAGAACCTGGTAAAGAATGACTCAAATGGTTGAAGGTTGGGGTGAGGGGGGGGGGGGGGGGGAGGGAAACTCCTAGGGGTGACAGTACTACAGTTTCAAAGCCAAGGAGATGCTGTGCTGTAGGTTCCCTGATAGCTTTGTGTGCCATGCCATCGTTGTGCAAAATTGACTCAGTTTGGGTATGCATTTGATATGAAAGTGGAATATGTATATCACTATGGAGACTCTGCTTGTATCTTGCTCATAGAGCAAGCTGGGAGGGTAGATCTACAAATGTACATGGTATGTAGTAAGGCACATGAGAAAATTAAGACTTGTTGTTGTTGCATGTTTTTTCCCCATCTTTTGGTTGATTCTTGGAGGGAAAGTATTATGTCTTATTGCTAATTCCCAGGATAAAATCTCTGTACATTGAGAGTGGGATTAATCCATGGTTAGGTTGTGATGCAACAAATCATTGTAGCCTGTTTGTTTGTGTGTGTGTGTGTGTGTGTGTGTGTGTGTGCTTACGTTACACAAGATCGCTGCATTTATAACCTCAATAAAAAGAGAAAGAAATACTTTGTAGGAGAGGCGAGTTCTTTAAAAAAAAGAGAGAGAGACAGAAAACAGGAGATACTACTTGTACTAGAGGGGAAAGAATAGAAAGACAAACAAGAGCAGAAATCCTAGCTCTGTATTCAGTACATCAAAGTACTTTGTCACTGTGTCGTAATGCCCTTGGAGAGACTGGGATGGGACCAAGAATAAAAATTCAGTCACCCTGCTGCCTAGTATGGATTTTTTCCCCCCTTTCCTTCCTGGAGTTAACTTGTTTTGAAAGAAGTTGCAACAGTGCCCCAACCCGTGGTTTGTCATCCCTCTCAGTGTGTTATTGTTGTATAGATGCTGGCATTGTGGAGTGCGGGGGGATAGCAGGAGAGGCCCTGCGCGGTTTTGTGTGAGTGGGTCTATTGTTGGGGGGCACTGTCTGCCAGTGGCCCCAAAGAGAAAGAGCAGATCGGAGTGGCTTAACTGGGCTATTGTGAAAGATATGTCCTTTGTGAAACGAAGGACAAGATAATGTCCTAGGGGAAAAAAGAGGAATGCAAAAAAGAAGGGGGGGGGGAAGACAGGGTTACAGTTTATTAGAAAAGGAGGAAAAAGGGGAATATGCCATCGTGGATAAAAGAGAATCAGTCAACAAGATTAAGCATCGTTACAACACAAGTAGAGCGAGGAACGAACAGGAGGTGAATTGAGGCGGCGCCTCCCTCGCTGTGTTTGGATTCAGATCATTTGCAGTGTCCAGAATCATGGGAAGAAAGACAGTGTGTATAATACAAAGTGTATATGTGTGTATTCATGCTTCAACAGAGTGGCTAAAAGGCCCAGTGCTGTAGGCCTATTGGTTCCGATGGTGTTGTCAAAAGAGAAATTGCCAATATGTTGTATGCATTAGTTAGCAGCACAAAATGCATTGTTGTACAGTGATGACATGAAAAGTACAGCTGTGTGGACATGTACAAACTCTATGCGAGAAAAAAACTGGCTGATGACATGTGTCCTAATACTACATGTCAGACCATTTCCATGAAACAATGTTTCTTTCTTTGGAAAAGACTTGTCAGCAGTGAGAATAATTGATTTTGATAAGTGAATAATTTTTCTTCACATTATCTCTTCTATTTTGGGGGGTTGGGGTGGGGGGGGGGGATAATATTAACAAATTTTGCCATTAAATCTCTGATGGCACTTTTGCCAAATTATTCCAAGGCTGTAGACTGCAGTTAACTGTTTTGTTGGGCCAACACAATTCAAAGACACAAAGTAGTATTATAAGAGTTCTGTTCGGGTGAAGTAGTTCATGTTAGGTAGTGAGAAAAAATGATACGGTATGTGTCAGACAGGCGAGTGCATGGGTTGCCACCAACATTTTACGGGTTTAAATGCTGTGAAACACATTTGTTCTTATGAAGGCGGTCGTGATAGAAAGTACCTACAAAAAGGAAGTGTCTTTTGACGATGATCCATTTAAAAAACAACAACAAAATTTGTCTTGTATCCTTGGCTTGAATACAGGAGACAGTGGGGTATTTGCTGCCAAACTGCCACAAAATCAAAGTCACCTGAACTGCTGATAACCTCAGACGTAGTTTCTTCCGAATTCATTTTTGGGTGTAGACTAGTTTTGGACTCTATTTCACTTTGGCATAGTGTGTTTATAACTTAAACCCAATTCTTTGAGGAGGTCTTGAGATAGAAATGAATAGAGCCCGCCTCAAATAAAACTTGTTGTGAGTGAAGCCTGTACACAGGCAGGCTATCCTGGCCTGAAATAATACAAGAAAGGAATCCTTGTTTTTTTGTATGGTTGATTTTATAGTACACTAAACAGCAGCCCTCGTGTTGAGTATCGATATCACACAATTTAGGGTGGTCCACAATTTGAAATTTGAGGATATAGTAATCTCTGAATGTGAGAATATTACAAAAATTGTATGTGCGCGGAGTGCTCATCCTGAACATGTACATGTAGTGCACATTATTTCGCGACTTATAAAGTTGTATTTCCCATTGTGGTGTTTACGTTTGATGTTCTGTCTCATGTTTTGCCCACAAATTTCATAAGTATCAGTGGTAGTATGATGTTTGTCAAGTTTTGCATTGATATGCTTTCTACTTTTATATGTGATCACGTTTTTTTTTTACATTGTAGCATGTTGCCACTTTTGGAGGATTGTTGCATAGCATGTTGCTGACATTTGAGGATGTTGCACAAGAAATTGGGCATAGATTGCAGCGAGGACGTCGTTATAACAGGAGTCCACTGTATAATGGCCTGAACAGGCCACTAAATATAAATTTTAGTGTCGAGCCGTACATAGTGTAGATGTTGCAACTGCATGTGAGTTATACAATGTATGTATGTGTGTGTATGTGTGTATGAGTATGTCTGTGTCATCTTTGCTTTCTGTCTGCCGTTTGGAAATCTGGCCGAAATCCCGCTTCTTCTTTTGTCAACAAAGGCTGGTCATGAACCGGCTGAACTGTTGTGGGATTTGGACGCAATGTGAAAGTCACAGGAAACCAGACTGATCAAGGAAGCGTCTGTCTGTCAGAATATCTCGTGTTTAAAGTTTCTAGCCAGCTTTCATCACGGTCAGCCAAATTGAAGATTAAAAAAAAAGAGCAAAAGGAAGGAAAAGTATAGAATGGAGAAAAACCTGCAAGCCAAACTCTTTGTTGTTGTTTTCGATACTCTCGTACTCCCCAGAATGTTCCATAGTTCATTATATACAAGGCCAGTAGTGTAGATGAGAGTCCATCCACTGTGCAATATTGTGTTGATAAGTGAGCAGGGCTTAGTCATTCCTGAAGAATTTTCCCAGATCGTTGACAACCTTCCAGCCTGGTCGGTTTCCTCTGTGTTCGCGATCCACTGCAGGGTTGCTGGATGTTGCTGTTGCCAATTTTGTGGTTCTCAGCTGTGAAGCAACCTGACGCCCCGTTGGCATCGTGCTGACTCGGTATTCCCCCCAAGATCTGTTCAGCGCCCATACATGATATTGTATCCTGCCAGAAATTTTAGGATGATCCCCCCTCCCTCCCCCTCCATCCCCCCTCCATCCCCCCCCCCTCCCCCCTCTTGGCATTCTGTATGCTCTATGCTTCTCTATGCTTGATTGTCACTTAAAACTTGTGTCTGTCAAATATCAAGGCCCAAGTGGAAATGACTTTCCAACATAGCAACGTTCTGCAAACCATGTGAAGCAGCATTAGGGTTCTTGTGTGCTATGTGAACCACCTGCATGGTATGGGAGGCAGAATTCTCAAGATGGTATATACGTACAATGTACAGTGGATCGACTATAATGTATGTGAAGGGAAAGATTCCATAATGTCCTTGAAGTTTGCAAAGACCGTGTACATGATAGCTAGCAGTCTAATACAGTTTTAAGTTCATGAACTTTCCTTTCAGATAACATTTTTTTTTCGAAGTATAGACTACTGCTCTTATTTAAAAATTCCTTCACACTATAGCAGGAAATAGCATAGCCAGTATGGCATTTTACAGTGCATATTTGTAACTCAGTAACACAGTGTGGATGGGGATATGGCCGTGAGATCCTTGCAAGTAATATTATAGCCTGCTAGAAACTTCAGTGAGAGTTTTTTTTTTCCCCTCCCCTCAGACAGCACATTTTGTACAAGTGGTAGAGAACTGAAACCTTCCTATATGGAGATGCTTGTGAAAGGATGCAGTTGTCTGCAGCGGTAATGGTATCCCCAGTGGGTTGTGTTTTATCTTCTCCTTCTTCTCTCGCCCTGCTCTCAAATCTCCCTTTCCCCTCTCTTTCATCATCATTTGTCAAGACATGTTTGAAGTGTCTTGATGGGGCCTCCTTTACATTACTGCACTCTCGGTTTCATGTCCGCAGTGTCTGGGGTCACGGGCATAATATATATTTTTTTCCTTATCATCATCACCACCATATTTTGTCCTTGGAGTATATAGGAGAGAGAGGGAGAGAGCAGGGGAGAGAATTGAAGAGAGGGAAAGAGAAGTTGAAGACCTGTGACAGTAATAACTTTGAGCTGTGTAGTGTCACTTGCTTCAAGCTTGGTTATTTTTGTCATCAATCGTTGCTGAAGTGAAGGGGGGGGGGGGGGGAAGAGGAGGGGAGGGGTGTCAGGTGGGGTAGAGGGGCAACACCCATAGTTTTCCAGACACTCTGTTATGAATTCATATCATATTATTGGTCTCACTGCTTAAGTGCTCACTTAGTGTTGCCGCCTGCTTCATAAAAAGAAGATGCGTTCGTTGGGAGTCATGCACTTCATATGTATTTGTTTCTGTGTGGATGTGTAGTGCCTCAAATTTGTTCAAATAAATGCTAGATCAGCGTACAGTGATAAAAAACAAGTGAATCAGCCAAGATACACTGATACAGTGCAGTTCTTTTTTCCATTGGGTTTATCTTAGTGATTCTGCCATGCGAAGAGATTGGTGTTTTTGTTTTGTTTTGTTTGTTTGAATGCTGGGGAATTGGCACAGTTGTGTGCAGTCCAGATGGGTATATCCTTTGCTTCAGGGTACATACAATATATGATTGCATACAAGTTTGTGTTTGCTGAACTGAGTTAGCAATCTTACATGTATCCATTAGGGCCTATATATGTGTTTACTGCCTGAAAAAGGAAAAGAATATGTCAAAAAGAGGAAGGAAACTTTTGGCATTGATTGTGGTATAGCTTGGTGATGTAGGCTGTGTTATTCAGGGGTTGTGGGAACGATATTAGGGTGACTTTCAAGAAGTTGTGCAAATTTAGTACTAATGTTGCATGTTGCAGGGAGAGGTACTTTGATAATAACTGAGGTTCTTTTCACCAGTGATGGAGAGAGTACATGGTGCCTTCTCCAGGGGTTCTTCCCTACATTCTGTCCTTGGAGTCCTCTGTTTTCCTTATTGATTGTCCGCCACACTGTTGTGACTTGCAGCCCGGCCACAACAAACAGCGTTGACCACAATCCACAGCCCCCTAGCCAAGACGACTCTTCCTCACCATCCATGCTTGATGGATTGTATTGAGTGATTGCTCACAGAGTTCAAAAAGAAGAGCAAAGGACTTTTTATACATGGATAGAAAAGGGACTGTAGCACGTGAGCTGCGCCAGATCAATATACTAATCTTAACGCCTTTGAATCCCACAGCTATTATCGGGGATGGGCCTGAGGCATTCATGTGGCCCTCTACACCCCCCTTCTCCACCCCCTTCCCCGGAATTTGTACCTTTCAGGGCATGACTCGGCAGGGAACTGGTTAATCCTCCCTTGTTCCCTAAGGAAGAGCAGCTCAAGCGGTAATCCCGAATCAATTGGGGATTGATTGCCAATGTGGAGAAGGGTAATTTCCAGACCCTAAAAAGGGTCATACAAGCAATGGAAAAGAAGGGCATTCAGGGCATATTGTTGGAGATTGTTGAAAAGAAGCCCTTTCCCTGTGTAATGATATAGGCCTAAATGCTAAATTCAGGCATGTCCCTCATTGCTATCAATTTCTTGATTTGTGAAGAGCTGACAAATTAAATTAATCAAATATGATAGTCACCATACACTGTATATGAAGATTATGAATGAGCTACAATATGACTATTAATATGAAAGTGACCTTTAGATGTCAAAGAGCACTCTTCAATGATTTTCCAAGGTAGAGATAGTGAAATGTTGATGGTGGGAATAAGAATATCTAGGGAAGAAATATTCATTCTGGATGTAATAAAAGAACATCTACAAAGTACATAAAACTTCCCAAGATATCTTATTCCATTTGTTAAGCATTAATAACATTTAACTTGCGAATGAGCCATTGTAGACAAATGATGCAGAATTCAGTTATGCAGCATCGAACAGACTACCAAGACTGGTAGAGCAATGCCTCGGTCCCACATGTAACATCTCACGTGGTCCACAGCTGGCTCAGATCCGTTGCATGTGATACAGACGCAGAGACCGACTCTGGTGCGAGACAGTTCCGTCTCTGCCGCGGAATCCCACAGCGCGTGACACGCCGAAAGAGCGAGTAGAAGGCTAAGAATAGACCCTGTACGTAGCATGCAGATTTCACTGAAGGCTACATCCACTGGACAGCCGATGAATCAAGGAACCACAGAGCTCTGATGTCTGCAGTCTGACCCTCTGCCCCAGTCCCCTCCCCTCCCATCCCCTCCCCCTTCCCTTCCCACATCATCTCTTCATACCTTGTAAAATCATATTGAAAGAACTGAATTGTTATAGTTGTGCTATAATAGCTTGTGTGTGTATGGGGGGGGGGTTCTTTCTTTCTTTCTTTTTTTGAAGGGGGGGGGGGGAGGTGAGAAGGGGTGGAGAAGAAACGTCTTTCGGTTGCTTGGTTTTGGGACGGGGTAAAGGGTAAAGGAGGAGCCACGCTGATGAATCACGGTGAGGAACAGGAAATTAAATGTGCGTGACAGCAGAGGACTGGGGAATAGAAAGAGAGAGAGAGGGAGATGGTAGATTAAGCATTTGAGGTTGTAGGAAGGGAAGATATCAGAATGAGAGAGAGTATAGAGAGGGAGGGGAAAAAAGAGGAATGGGGGAAATGAGTTCAATTCGAAGACATCTATTTGAATACAATTGATGTTGATTATCAGTATCCCCCCCCCCCCCCCCCCAAGCTCCAGCCAAGTGACACTAATTACAGCGTACCTGGCAATCTGTGAATTTGTGAGCAGGGCAGCATAGTTTAGACTCAGTGCAAAAGAAGTGTGCTGAATACTTGGATTAGATAATATAATAGACCTGTAAAAACATATCAGAAAAAAAATGGGATATGCCTCTTCTAAAGTCTCATACATAGTGTACAATCATATGGTCTTAGTGATAACTTTCAACATAAGTTTTTTTTTTTTTTGTGGCTGGATATCAGCAGCAAGTGCTATCTAAGGACAGATGTTTTATCATCCCCCAGTAGAAATGAAAATCAAATCAAATCAAATGAATATCTGGAATGTCAGAATAAAAGAAATGCCTTCAGTATGATTAAGTCTATTTAGTTTATGATTTTTCCTTGTTGAAATGTATTGTGGAATTATATCTGAACAGGCTATAGAGATTATAAATTAGGCCGTACTCTGTGCTGCGGTCCAATTTGTTCTAAGTTCTGGATTACACAGTTTAGAAGAGGGCAGTAAGAAGGGAAAAGACTGCATTTTGAGGTTTGACTGTAAAATCCAAAACATGAAATCTCATAGATGTTTTGAGCCGTGTTCCACATAGTCCTACGAGTGTAATTTGCTGCGTGTAATCGACACTTCTGTTTTTCCACAACTACCTCGCGCTCTGGGGCTCATAGTCCGCTCTGGTTGTTACCTAGAAGGACACGAATCGCATGCCTTTGTTTCCCACTTTCAACTCCTGTCACTGTGCGCCTTCATGCAAAGTTTCAGATACTCGCTTTCCTCAACAGTTGAAAATTAAGGCCTATGTTCTGAAGCATATCAATTTCTTTTGTGCTCAGTACTTGGTACCCGGAGTGCCAGCCTGTTTTCTTTGCCATATTTCTATCTTGTAAATGCCTATTGATGCATGGTCTGGCATTCAAGTTTGATATTTGTAAGCAGCTCATGTTTCTTGCTGGCTTGATTTGAATTTGTAATTCAAACTGTCACTGATAGCCATGTCATGTAGTTTGGAAGGTACATTGTATGTAAGCTATATCAAGAATCTTTTGTGTTATGGAGCTGCGAACTTGCACATTTTTCTTTTCATAAAAATAAAAAAAATGATATTTTTCTAACATTCAATTAAGCATGCACAAAATATATGCCGCTTTTTCCACTATATACATCAGAAAATTTGATGTTTACATGAAACATATTTAGAATAAATATTTTTTTTTCTGTTTTATTGTCTATTGGCATTCTTTCCAAATCTGCAGAGATTGACAGCCCTAAACTAAGGTTGTCGTGCATTGCGCTTCTACCCTATAACAAGTGATGTGTGATGCAATCACTCAGATCGCTCTCTTTTTATAGTTCAAGGAAACGTTTTCCCCTTTCGTGTCCAAGCAGTCGGCTAGATCACGGACTCGGAATGCATTTGTCAGAGGAACCACGCTGTGCATACCTTGTCAGATAAATGATGAGCTGTCATTGTTTGATGCAGCCACTAGCCTTCCTGCTTGGAAAGGAAAAAGAAGGAAAGAATTGCGACAGATTATTTCCTACTCTGAACTTTTCCCGGACCAAAATGTACACCTGTCAGTGATACAGCATATGAAATGGTACTGTTTACTACTGTAAAAGTAGAAATTTTTGCGGTGTTTCGCATTTCGCACAACCAGAAACTAGCGCGAAAATACAAGCACGCGAATATTTTTGCTTGCCATATGTTCCAGTAGTTGATGTCTTGATTCCGCGGAATTAAAAACAAGCGAAACTCTTCCTACCCTGTCAAGCGTGAAAATTAATTGTGCGAAAATATCCACTTTTACAGTATATTTAAAGCCAATCATTGTCAACGAGGGGGCATGTCTGTTTAGGCAGAACGACCTCATTTAAGGGTGTGAGATACCACCGAAAACAGGACTGTTGCCAAAATTTCTAATTCTTGTGCAGTTTGAATTTATCAAAGATACTGTACTGTAGCATACTGTTTGCGAATTAGGCTTTGACAGGACTTTTGCAAGGGGAGACAACTTTATTCCCCCTTTTGTTTGATAGAAAAGAACAACAAAAGTAAGTCATATTTGCTCAAAATGTTCATAATTGCAACATTTGATCTGCATGGTCAGTAGAAAGAATTGAACTAGATAAAAGTTTATGAAATTGCTTCAGGTGAGGCTTTGTTATTCTCATTGAAAGTTATATTGAGCAGTGCCTTTTGTTGATGAAAAAAAAAATCTCAGCTGCCTCTTGAAGATGTCTAAAAAAAGATTTGATGTTTGAGGGAGTGAGCAATTTCTGGGCCAGCAATTGTGTGTTTTTTTCCCCAAAAATATTGTCTAAAATGAAATCATGAGGCTGCTTTTATTTTTGTCCATTGTGTGTGAGATGTGAGGGATATGGCGGAGGTGATGTGATTAGATTGAGTGCCGATCCCAAATCATCTGATCCCCGAAAACAGCTGCTGCCGAGGCAACAACTCTCTGCTGGTCTGCTCGAATAGTGCCGTACTCATTGCAGAAATTTTGAAATTTGGGTCACGATATGGGTCGCGATATGGGCCACATCTTTTTGATTCATCGTTCTTACTATAAAAAATTTCGAGACTTGTGCCGCAATTGTTTGTGAAGAGCCGACCTGCTCACATACATACTGTACTTACTATGTCACAATGCCAATTCAATAAACCATAGCATGCCACAGCTGGTAAAAAAGCAAGGAGCAACATGCACAATGCATTGTGGGATATATACAAAATTTCGACATTGTTTGTGGTCACCATTCTTACTGTACAACTTCGCATCTATTTGCAACAAATTGCACAAAGTAATGTGATTTGGATCACGCCCCAACTCTAGCGAAATGATGTGTTATTTTTTTTCACACTGTAAAAATTTCGAAATGTGGGTCGCAATCATAATCACGGTCCGAAATACTGTGTTATTTTGAATGCAATGAGAATGACACTAACGTGTTTAGCTGTGCTCAATGCCGGAGGGCTTTATGCAAGGTAGTATTCTTGTAAATTCTGATTTAGATGAGTTGTTATTGTGGAAATATGATGATACACATCTCTTCATGTCACCATCAAAGATCAGGTATCATACATTTCTACAAACTTTACAAGTTCACACCAGGTCGAGCCAAGTTTAGATATGACCAAGTACAGTTTCAAGAATGACCGTCTTGGATGTGGACTTGTAAATGCCCAGAAAATGCGGCATACATGGATAGGTAGAGAAGGTGGTTGAAGGTGGATGCCTTACTAGCTTCTTGAGTGGGGTTAGAAAATGACGCAGAACAAACCAATGAGGAAACTCGTGTCCCGGAAAGGCTTTTCTTTGGCGTCAGTAATCTTGATTACGGCAAGGGACGCGCTTGCTTAGTAATCGTCCATTGTTTGGACGTTGGCGCACACCGAGATGACGGGTCAGTTTGATGGCTCGGCCTGACCGGTCAGTGCGTTCTCTGCAAAATTATGCACTTCCTGGGGCTGGGGTCAGAACTGTTTTGGGGATTGGCGGAGAGATACTTTTCTTTTTTTGCCTCATTGTCTGGCAAATAAGCCGTGAGACATCATCTGACAATTTGCTAATGTTGGTAACTATCCGAAAAGCGATACTATACCAACCAACGGTGAATTGTACAGTATATCACAGAAAATGCAAGCAGGACAAGGGTATGATTTTGAAATCTACAGTGTAGATGAATTAGTCTTGGCTCATGCAAATATGCATCTGTTTTCATATATTATTGTGGTTGTAAAATTATTGGTAAAAGACAAGTACAAAACTGTAGATGCTGGAGTACATGTGAGGGAACGACGTAAAGGGCAATTAATATAATGCAAAGAGGGTCTGGTTGCAAGACTAACATGGGCTTTTGTCACGTTTGTTTATGTTACTAGTATTATGATGATAATGATGTCAATGATGTTCATGATTGTGATGATGATGGTTACCATTATCATTCTTATCATCAAGGTTGTTATTGATATTATTACAGGCCTCGAATTTCGCCAGTTTTAGGGACAGGCAATTTTTGGTTTTATGGGCACTCTCTCTCAAAATTTTTTAAGGGCAGCAAGGAAAAGTTGCAGTAAGCATGGTAATTTTGAGAGAGGCATTGCGGCAAGTAGATAGGGCATTGCGGCATATTGCTTTTTGCCTCCTGTGTAATTCGAGGCCTGTTATGACAATAATCATGACAATAATTTTTCATTTTTAATTTTCTTAAATTTTCCGTGGTACACTGATGGGACCAAGTAATATGGCCTCCCATCCCCCTTTCAGTTGCATCAAAATACGCATTTGCCCAGGCCCCTGTGTTTAGGCTGGCTTGCATTGTTGTTACTCTCTGCGAAGCATTCATCTTGCCCATTTCCCCCAGCACCTGTGGACAGCTGTTGAGCTTATGTCGCTGTGTGTGAAATATCGCTACACATCGTCTCGGTGTCACAAATGACTGTGTAGTCCCATGGAGTCCTGCTTACATCATAAAGGGCAACATGTCCTTAGCTAGAAAACGAAAAAAAAAAAAAATCTCCAGGAGAAAGTGTTTTACACTACGTTTTGTCATTGATAAAGAGAGGGAGATGGGGGGGGGGGGGTGCTATAACATTGCAATGGCTATCTTATGGCCGTGCTCACATTCTGTGTGTTAACATTAACGTCACATTTATTGTTGCCCTGGAGTTTTTCATCATAGCAAGATGTGTATTATTGTTGATGGGAAGCAGGGAGAGTTTTTGCGCTAGTGGGGGTTTTACTACCCATGATTGCACAGCAACATACAGTGCACAAAGTACACTGTATACAAAATAACACACACCAGCTTCAATTATAGGATGATGCAATACTCAGTACCCCCCCCCCCCTTTTTTTTTTTTTTTTACTGCATTCATGATCTGTAGTCATGATCCGTTGAGAACAAAGGTAAATTAAATGGACAACAAAGAGATTTGTGAAATTGTTCACAAAATCAAACCACTTCTTTGATTGTCAGACATGGTGACAGACACTGTCTTTGACTTTGCTGTATGTGTGTATTTGTTTGTTTGAAGATATCGGTAGATGTGTGGGATTGTGCTTGATACGGTGTCTTTGGAGATTATGAAAACAAGTGTGAATTTTAACAGCAGGAATTTATATTTTATCATCCAGTGATCCATGATAACTGTTTTTAAAAAATCTTTTTAAAGATACTGAAAGATACTGTTTTTTTTTTATTTTTTAAAAGATACAAAAACACACTCATAGACACATACACACATACACACAAACGTACAACTGCAGCAGTGTCTTGTATGGTTATCAATACAGGAACAGCCTAACATTTGATTAGGCAATGAAGTAGGCAGACATGTTCAGACTTGTTGGATTCTAACACGTATTTGTTGTACATGGTATACGTGTAGGTCATACATGCTTTAAAACAGGGGAAGCATCTATCGATATTGAAATTGATAATTAAACAACTTTTTTTATTCTTTCCTTTTTAGGGATGGGGGTGGAGAGTTATTGCATTGATATGGTAGAGATGTTGTTTGTATATATCAAGTTATACTTGTCATTGCTTGGGTACAAGGGTTCTGTTTCTTATCTTTTGTGTCTGGTTTGTAAGGTAAGGCTTTCATTGACAAGACAAAGTTACTTCAAATCAGATCCTGCATTTTATGGATGGTTCTACAATACGTGTACATGCAGATAAATTAGCTTATAGTACATGTAGGTTGTTGCTTTGTGTGATATTAGTTTTACAGTACATTTGAACAGGTACAAATGCAGTGGGTGTGGATATTGCTACTCACACACACAAAAATGAAAGAACTACTATATCAGGCTATTGAGTTTATATTTCAAATAATGTTTGTAGGATGAGAATGGTATAGAATATCTTTAAAAGCATTTCGTTTTTTCCACAGATTTGTGTTATTACTGTAAAATAGAACATTTTAGCGTGAGCAATTTCCTGTGGTAGGCCAGGTAAGATGAGTTTTGCATGTTAGTAATTCTGTGGAATCAAAATATGTAATGTAATAGTACAGATAATACTATGACAATAGAAAAATATGTGTGTGTTTTTACTTTTTCATGCTAGTTTCATGTTGCGTGATTACTACGCCATGTAATTTTCCACTTGCTGTATGTATAATATGGTTTTAGAGTCCAGATTCCACGGGACTGTAGACTGGCTGAGAAGTCTGTTTGGCTATGCTCTATACAGTTCCAGCATCTCCACCAGTGTTTGGGGACTTGCTACGTTCATCATGTAGTTTGCATGTTCACAGGTGGAATGGAATCACGTTTACTTCCCTCCCAAATTTCACACTTAGTCCCTTCTTTCATGAGCAAATCTGTTCACGCGACACGTAGGCCTACCTCAGTTAACGGGGTGTGTGTGTGTGCATGACGATAAGCGTAGAATTCACAGTCACACCCCACCTCGCATTCCCGCTACATTTCGTGTCTGTTTTGGCTGGGTAGCTGCCCTTCCTCCCCACCCCACCCCACCTTCTTCCCCACCCCACCCCACCCCTATTCCTCGTCTCACCTTCCCTGGGCCGTATCTGCCTGGCAAGCTGGTCTGTGTTCAGAGAGTTGCCTCCAATCTTGAATAGACACATGCAGCTGGGGCTGCTGGGAAACTCATTTATCCAAATATGAATTATTGATTCTTCCTTGCTCTGAATGCATCAGCCCTCAATGTCTACAAAGGTGTCTATGTTTGTGTATCTGTGTATGTAAATATGTGTGTGTGTGTTTGTGTGTGTGTGTGTGTGTTTGTTTGTTTGTAATTTTGTGTGTTTGTGTGTGTAATGTATGTGGCTGTTCTGCTTATTTTACCAGGGAAAAACAAATGCATATTTGGCAATAGTATTATCATTTTTTTTTCTAGAAAGAGAAAAATTGAATATTTGTATAGAGAGGTTGTATAAGAATTGGTTACCACAAAGAAAGAAAAGAAAATAGAGAATAGGCCTTTAAAAAGAACTTGATGATAATAGACAACACAGATACACTGTAGGGGGAAAAAAAGGAGTTATGGCAGCTGAGAAACCAACATGTCTGCAATGTACACTCAATTTGTCAACAATTTATGGATCTAGTTTAAAACATAGAGCACCGTGTATACACACTTGTACCTTCGGTAAGATGCTAGCTTCTTGCATACATTTGTGTCTTCTCTTTAGCCAGCTTTCGTTTTGATGAAGAGTTTAGTTCTGATTCAGCATACAAAACTGAATAATGAAAGTGAGAAGTAGAAGAAAAACAGGGGAGAATGAGAGATTGATTGGAAAATCAAAATCGGAAGGAAAGTCCACGCGAGTGAGGGAGGGAGAGAGACTGTGAGAAATTCAAGACCCCTTAGAAATTCGACAACACTCTGTTCCATTTATGCAACGCATCAACCGAGTGTAAAAGGAAGGAAATAATGAAGTAGGAAAAACAAACAATCGGGCAGAAACCGCCAACCAAGCGAGCCTTGGATATAAGATACAACTGTATGCGCATAAAGTTTGCCTTTGCAAGAGGTGTCTCTTTTCCGCGTCTCTTCTCCCAGTAATGCGTACAAGGATGGTCCAAAGTCTATGTTTGTCGTGTGTGTGCTATCTTCTCCAAGGCCAGCTCTATATCTATGGACCCACACACCCCTGCCATTCTCCGCTTTATTACAGGTCTCTTCTTTCTCTTCTTCTTTTTTTTTTTTTTAGATTCTGCAAACAGAACAGCTTGAAAAACAAATGGTGAGCCGTTTGGCACACAATTTTATTCCAACGTGCATTAGGCCCCATAAGATGATTGCTCAGGGATGAGTTTGATGCTCAAAACAGAGGGGGAAAAAAAACTTCAGCAACATAAAAACCTCCCTCAAATTTAAAGAGAAGGAATGAGTGTTATTTTGAGGCCGTATTTGATGTGATGATGTAATCTGGTGTTTGCCCTCCCCTATGTCGAATAACTTCTATTTGCACGGAACTGTGCCCGTTGTTTGCTGTTGCTATCTACGTGCATGTAAAGGAAATGGAGGAAAGATGAACTACAACGTATGTCCAGCATCTGACCGTGCTATTTCTCTTGAAGTAATTTTGATGCTTGAACTGATCCTTCTTTGCACCCTACATCATCTTCAGAGCTAGAACCAAGGCGATGATTAAATTATGTCATGCCAGTATCGTTCGTAGATCTAATGTGACTCTCTGTGATACTTTGATAATAATAAGTTATACATACATATAATACTTCTAAAACAGGTTAATATTGACACTTTCCCTTTTGCTTCATTTCAAAGGTGTAGGGACTCAGAGCAGGGAGTAGCATAGTGAACGACATTTTTTTTTCTTTTTTTTTTTAGTAGCTCATGTTGTGTTTGTATGGTCAGAAGTACATGCTCTACATTTGTAGGTACTCTGCATATTGCCGTGGTGTGAAAAAAGCTTTGCGGATGAAATAGTGCTGTGGCATTACCATCTATTATGGCAATGGTCATCTTCCTGTAATACCCATGCCCAATGGGATATTACTTCTACCACCATAATCATCTGAAAGGCCTCGTCATTATCATCATCATCATCATCATTGCAACGTTTTGTACCCATCGAAAAGAGAAAAAGAAAAAAAAAAACTTTGCTGTTTTCAGAATCCTCGCCCTCGCTTGTCAACAGCTTCGCCTGAGCCGCTACCCATCAACTTCATTATCCCAAATACCTTGCGCCCACCGATTTCCTGATCGTCCGAATTCGCGTTGCCTAGCAACCGAGCATTTCACTTGACTTCCCCCCCAAACCGCATCTCGCTGAAACATTATCCAGCTTCCTTTCTCCAGGCTAAGCCCCCCTTCTCCATCTTTTTTTCCCCCCCTCCATCATATAGATTTGTGTATTTGCATCTTTCCCTCGCTCTGCTCCGCCGTTCTCTTCCCGAAATACCAGAGGTCATCTGAAATGAGTTTTCTTCCTCGACGGCTGCGTAAGATTCGTGAAAGTATGGGGCATAGAGAAGATAGAATTTCAGAAGGCTGATCGGTGGCCTCGGAATGGGAGAGTGCTGAATGGTGTTTGTTGTTGTTTTTTTGTCTTCTTTTTCTTCTTCGTCTTGTTCCCTGCATCTCTTTTGCCGTTATATTCTTGACAGGAAAAGACGTCAGCATTTGTTGGACAGCGACTGGTATTGGTAGTGATGATGGTGCTAGGGCGTACGATGCCAGCTTGTCCCCGTGTTATTTTTGTGTGTCTGTGTGTGTGTAAAATGGTGAATCTGTGTAGTATTCAAATGCAGACCCCTTCATTACCTAATGGCTTTTAAACTTTTTTTAATGATTGCATATTACAATGTATGCAATTTTGTAAAGCCATTACTGGCATATTTTCACGACTTTTGCTTTTATAATTGTGTATTTTGTAAATGTTCGTTGAGGAATGTAGAACACACCATCAAATTCGAAGGCGTATTGCAGCAACGCTTGTTTGGAAGAATGAAATGAGAACACAGTAACTTAGTGTAAGTGAAGTGCGGACATATGAAAGTTACTTTCACGATGCATTACAATCTTTATCAATGAATTTATGGAACAATATGGGTGTTATAAAGCTAAGAGTGATAGTATCATGAAGCATTCATTCCATCAGAAATACTTTCTTTGATTTCATTATCTTCCTGTTTGAAATATTGGCAATCTCTGGCTAAATGTCGCTTGTGTGTGTATGTGTGTGTCTTGTTGGACCACACAAGCTCAACAAGTACATACACTGTATGTCTTGGGTAGAACAAACTTGTAGAACTGTTTCATTCCTTCCTTCTTTCTTTCTTTGTTGTTTCAATCAGCATCAGTTGTACTGATTTTCCTTTAGTCTGAGGTACTGTTCCCTACCTGAAATGACAAGGCTTGTTGGTGGATATTATACAATATTATATACTTTCTGTCAGGGTATCCTTGTGAACTACACACAAATATCTATCCCGAATGAATAGATAAATTGACTGCAAGTAATTCTTCAACCGGGCATCTGCCCCAAATTGCAACCAGCAGCTATATACAATACAAATTGTAGCTCTAGTTTTCCTTTTTGGTTCCTATTGTAGGGCAGAAGAAGTGGGGGGGGGGGGGGGGGGGGGCGGTGGATGGTGATTATGCACTGTGTGTTAATTAAGGTCTTACATCACTCGTGAGCTGTAGGTCTCTTGATAAAGATGTTATTTATTTATATCTCCCCCCCCTTTTTTTTTAAATCTACCGTGAGTGAAACTCTGGGTTTATCAGAACCAATCTCTAGGACCCTGGGGAATTCGTTTTGTGAGCATTCTAGCGAGCAAGGACAGAGAGAGCTCAGCCGAAGCTGGCCAGCCAGTCAGTCAGTTGCCCATGTAGAAACTGGGAGTGCCCACTAGTGTAGGCACGTCAGTTATTGGACTTTGTAGTGAAACAGATACTTTGCCAGTTTTATATGGATTCTTAATGATATAGCGTTTATTATATAGCATAAAGATAATGGCTCAGTGCCCTTTGAAATTTGTCCCACCATTATCCTTATCGAAGATATCATATCTTTCAGTATGTTTCAGAAGACACGTAGAGCAGACTGTCCAATGGTAATATCTATGGCATGATTTATTGTGCAAAGTCTAGGATGGCATATTGGCGACAGCTTAAAATCATACTATTAAAAGGGGATGGATAAACCTAGGTCAGAGAATGATAAGAATAGGATGGGATAGCGCTTTCAGACAGTCAGAAGAAGATGTGTAGTGATGGAAATAATTTGGAGAGTTTTGTTCCAAGATCATGATTTGTTCACAGTCAGTGTGTAGATATAATCAATTAGATACATTTTTATGAATTTCTCATAAAGTTTATCGGGAAATAAATAGAGAATAGCCATTTTTGTTTGCATGGTTTTCCAAAACTACACACTTTGTTTCTGGATATTTCAAAACCGATTTTCATCAAATAAACTTTGAATTCCTCTTAGAATTGTATGCTCTTATAAACATTTCATAGAGTAATTTGTAAGTACTGGTACTAAGTAAAGTTAAAAGCTGAATCCTCACCTCAACCAATACTATACCAATTTTACTAATACCATCCCTTTAAAGTCTTCAAACTTTGATATTGTATCATGTGCGATGCCCTAGCTCCAGCCCCTCCCCGCCCCCCCTCGCCATTTGCTCTTTGAACCATCTTTGTTCCTCTGTACATATCCCTTATCTCAGAAACTACCTTCACCTGCTGCAAGATATGTCTGTTTACCTCCATTCTTCCTGTTCAGTTACAGCCAGGGGGAAAAAAAAAAGAAGCAAAACAAAGCAAATAACAGTTGGAAGCAAAGTCTAGGGAAAGACAAGAAAATGAACCGAAAATGTGACACCAGGACTTTGACAAAGCATAAGTAGTTTCCTTATCAAAGCTGCACAACCATGTCTGTAAACAGTCTTTAGGGTGAGGGAAATTTTATTCTGCGGTGTAATTCCTATCCCCCCCCCCCCCCACCCACCCACCCAATTGGAAGGAGAAGAATGGCTATGACCTACATTGAGGTAGATTAGAAAAAAAAAGTCATTGAGGGAAAAGGGAGAGCAAGATAGAGATAAGATACAAAATAGAAATAGGCGTAAATGAGTCTGAGGCCGCATTGCTTCGCTGCCTGACAAGTATGTATCTACTTGAGTAATTTTTATCCTGGCAATGGGCCAGGTTCCACGTCACCGCTGTGCCGTGTGACTCGTTCTATATGTGGCATGTGTATTTTTTCTCTTTTTTTAAAGGGGGGGGGGGAAGGACGAGGTAGATTGGGGTTGCTATTCATCCAGGTTTCATTTTTGGTAGCATGAGGAAACGATGTCCTGTTCCTCGCTAATGAGCATCTGCTTAACTAGGACTGTTGCACGCAATATGAGACTATCTGCTATTTGAGCATATGATAGCAGAAGCTACTAAGTAAATGCTTCTTGAAAATATTTTTAGTATGGTTGTGTGAGAAAAATATCTACTGTAAAAGTGCCGAACATTATATATCAATATTCATATTGAGTGATAGTATTCGGTGCATCCTTTTCCTTAGTGTTGGCTTGAAGTTGCGTACTCCAGAACAAGTGCTGTCTGTTTTGGGGGAAAGTTCATGTGAAGGTTCTGGGGACCATTTCATGAAACTTTTTGTTAGTGATTTACACCGACAACTGTTAAAAGCTACTGAAATCCTTGCGTCTGATTGGCTGAGAGCAAATTTGTCGGTGAAAACCTGCGACGAACACGTTGATGAAACGCCCCCCAGGTCATTGTGTCAAGAAACATTTCGAGTATAGTCCTGTAAAGTTATATGCTAAATTTCATGTGTGGGGCTGACTGGAGAATTACCTGTAGATAATGTGTCTAAGCATAAGGAATGATGCAGTCATGCATTGCAAACCACCCACAATTTCTGCCTTTGTCTGCATTTCTTGTACACTGAACAACTGCAAAGCCAGCAATGCTGTATTGGCCCAACATCACTTCCATGGTAAAGGCTAAGTTTGATGACCATTACTTATGTCAAACTTTGCTCTTTGAGCAGCCTGTTGAATGGGAAGATTTCAAAAGATAGCTTCGGCCTTTTGGGAGTTCCACCCATCTTGTAGTTTTATCATTGATCAGCACCAGCACCATGTGTTGGTGTGATGTTAACGTCATGAGAACAATACACATGTGCATATAGGTACAAGGTTGCTGTATATCGACTCGTTTTTGATAGCGAGGTGGCAGATTGTGTTTGTTAGCACAGCCCCTTTCACCAGCCACAATGGACTGACGACACTTTACTGGAGCCGTAGTTCCCAGGTACCATGTATTGTGCTGTTAGTAGGCATCCCGGTTGTCTGGTGGTTTGTAAATTCTGAAAGGCGAGGGTGGCGGTGTGGTTGGGCCATGGTGGAAGGTTACAGGTTCAAGTTGCGACCTTGCTGCGTGCATCCTTCACCAGGCAAAGTCCTGGAAACCACATCTCCATGTTTTACTGATGTCTTTTCCTTGTATAATTCACAAGCAGGAAAGAAGGGCTTGTAAATGCAATGTTCCTCACTGATTAAGTCTCAGCTGAAATGGGAAGAGAACAACTGTATGATTTTCGTCATCGTTGTTGATGCTAAACATTGATGTGTTAGGCACATCTGATTTTTATCGTGAATGGGTACGGGAACATGAGTAAGGGAACATTAGGCTCTCGATGCGTTGACAGTGATTGAACAACTTAAACCGTCACTAAAAGGGTGTGTTCCCGCCAAATGTCAACACATCCACTACTCACAGAGAGTCTAGGCGTTTTTTTTGGTTTTGTTTTTGTTTTTCTGTTAGAGCCAGCACACAACGCAGACATGATGAATATGGTGCCACATGTTTCTGGTATTTTTGTTTTTTTATGTATATATATATTTTTGGTCCCCTTGTTTTTGCAGCACGTGTTGGGAAGTTTGCAGCTTGGCATGAGTCATAGGGTCAAAGGTCAGACAAACAAACATATTGCGCCACGTTAACAACTGTGATCAACGCCTCGCTTGATGTTTTGATCAGGTGACTGGCTGGAATGAGGGACTACCACCCCCCCCCCCCCCAACACACACACACACACACACACACACTCGCACATTATTGCTACTTCCACTACTACTAGACACATGCCATAAATAGATTACTTTTTACTTAATTCATATTTCCCTGTGTTTGCAGCAGTTGCGTCTCAACCTCATTTGGCATCTGAAATGCTTTCATATTTGATACACCTTTGAAGTTTAACAGTAAAATAATTTTTAAAAAGGCATGTGTATGCTTGTATTGTTTGCCTGGTGTAGAAAATGATGGAGAAATTAAGGAAATAAATTTTAAAAAAAAAATTCTGAAAAATGCTGGATGAAATATGCTGATATTCCTAACTGCAATAACCTTTCTTTCATTTACTGAGTATTCCGTATAGTCCATGGTATTTTCATCATGTATTTTTGTGGGTTGACTGTACACTGATAAATATCAACAAGTGCCTCCCATATCATAAATGGGCTGTAAATTGTTTCCAAGTGATGAGAAATCACTGCTCTTCTTTATGTATGAAAACAGATAAAACACGTTTCTTAAACAACTTGCAAGAGTCAGTTTGCAAAATATTATACTTGCAGAATACATGGCATAAACAGTGACTGCCCTTTTTTGTTGTGAAATGTAGGCAAGCCGTAGCAATTAAAAAAAAAAAAATCTTTTGTTACCAATTTTATGTATTTGTTTGTGTGTATTATGCAACATTTGGTTTGGCATAGTGTAGGTTCTCTTTATACAATAGGAAATATCATTGTGGAGAATCAAAGAAGTAACTGCCACAAATTGGATGGTTGTGTTGTATGTTTCATGACTTTCACCCAAATGTTGCAAATCATAGCCGGATGTACACCATGGGGCAGTAGTGGGAGTGAGTGGGAAGTGGCCTAGTGCCCTCGATTTTTCTCCATGTTGCTGGCACACCATTTGCTGATCATTACACTCCTTTGCTGACTTAACATTAATACTGTGGTTATGGTGTATTCTTCCTGTGGAGAGATATTTTTAACTCCTCCAGAGTGTTAATGATGAGCCATAACACATGTTCGAAAATATTCAGATGTCAATCGTTTGTAAGAATTTAGTCTCAAAGTTGTATGGAGACTTTTTTTTTGGGGGGGGGAATTGGATGATGTAGAAACCATCATTATGTGTGTTTTAGGACGGACGCAATTAATATCAGATGTAGTGAAGGGTTTGTGGTTGCAGTTGGCGCGAGATGACATCGATCACCTTTGCAACTGGAGGAGGATGTGTGATGCAATAAAATCTCATCTTACTGTCCGTGAAATTGACTTCAGTTGTTATTGCATCGGAGTGCATTGCATAGGATGGTTTGATTTCTGCCCTTAATCTAGATGCGATGTCCACCCTGGTACCCAGTAGGCCGTGAAAAAGGAGAGCTTTTATGCCATTGGGTTTAATTGAGGCTGTGGCCTCTGCGTCCAGTTCATTTGCCGATTTAATTAGTCACGCGGGAGCCAATCAGAATTCGGCTCTCGGGCCGCTTGAGTGTGATGAAATGCGTAGCTGGTGCGGCGGCGCTCGTGAAAAATAAATCATTCATCCTTGTAGGTTTTTTTTCGTTGTGTTGCATTGGTTCTGTGTCAATTACCCGAGACCAGCGTGAGCCGTGGGCGCTGCAAATTAGCGCTGGTGCTATTGTCATGTGACCCACATGGAATTGTTGGCCGGGCGTATTACTTTCTGATGAGAACTTGGCGATCGCTGATGGCAAGAAAAGGTTAGACGTAATTAAAAACAGATGAAATGAAGCGACAGAAGCACTCTACTTTTCAAAACAGGCAGACAGTGTCATGCAAGAACATCACTGTATGTCCTTTTCAAAAATAAAGACTAACCAACCTAGCAAATAAACAATGAAATTCCGTTGAATAAAAACCTTTGAAGAGACTCCTTTGGTGTGAATATTTTTTTTCCTTTTGTTCCTTTTCCCTCTTTGTATTGTTTATTTGTGTATAGTGCTATTGCATACACACATAGTTTGTTTTTGTGGTTTGTGTGCTGTATACATGCATCTTTTTGCAGTAAATATTTCAGGTTATTTCATAGTTGTGGTTGGCATACGTGCATATAATGCTGGAAGAAGGGGGGGGGGCATTCAATGATGATACAGTCAGGAAAATTCTGGATGTCATTCAGGCTAGTTCGATGGATGTTCAAGAGCTAACACGCGAACGACTTTGTTCCAGGCATATGTGCACTCGGCCTAGGAAGTTACTGGAGTTTGAACTTCCAGCAAATATTTGGAATGTCAGCATTGGACATACTTGTTTTTTAGCCTGACCTGCACAATCGGCTTTGTGTTTGGTTTGCCTGGAGTGAAGTGACACCATGTCCTTCAGAAGTTTATCATGCAAATTAATTGACCCGCTCTCTTGCCCTTTATCTCTGTATTTCTCTATGGCTTTATTTTGCTCTGAGGTGTAACCAGCGTACTAGAAAATGTTTCAGGTTTTTTTTTTCACGATTCAGATTTTGCCTGTTTGGATGCTTTATGAAATTCTTCAAAAAATCTTTTTTTTTTTCAGTGTGTGTGTGGTACTCCGTGGTACTCATCAATGAGAAAAAAAATAATAAAACAGGGATGACTATATTTGTACTAATCAAATGCTAAACTATAGTGACAGTTTACAAGGTTTACGCAAAAAAAAAAAATTCATTCCAAGACTTTTTGAAGTCCAAAGTGCTTTCCCGTTCACTGCGTATCTTCCAATGAACAGTGAGTATGCATTTGAGACAATCTCACACTTGGAGAATAATACCTGCACATTTTGAAAGAGAAAGTCACACCGAGTATTATCTCGATGCGAAGAAGTGTGCATGTGAACATATGTGCTTATGGGTCCCGATTTAGTTCAGCATTATATGAGGGAGAATATAAAACCAGAAATCAAGAGATGACATTTATTGTATGACACAAGTAGTGTTTCAAAATGTGGCAACTGGTTTTACTGCCCATTTGAGAGTATGTCTCTGCTTTGCAATGTATTGCCTTGTTTCCTTATTTCCCGCACTGCTGCGCCAGTATTGTAGCAGTGTTTTCTGAGATCGTCCCTGAGCAGCGCAGGGGTGAGGCGTGAATCTTTTCCCCCCCTTTTCTTTTTTGAGCGCGATCCCTTGGTAAATATGCATTACCAGTGGGGCCAGGTTGCCTGGTGTTTTGGTAGATAATCACACGACCTTTGTATGGCTTGTTATACTCCCACGCTGTTTGTATTGCATGCATGTGCCATCAACAGAGATCCAAAGACAGACAGAACGAAGAATAGAGAGAACGAGAGAAACCTTCTGCCTTTTACTGATAGTAGCTCCCCAGCTGTGACTTCAGTTCATTATAATATGATTTCTCTCTCCCCCTCCCCCATCTGTATGTGGTGAGATATGAGCATATCTGTGCTAGTGTAAGCCAAGTATGACATCTTATGTAGTTAATGTGTTTTTGTATTACTTTTGTCTGTGAGAGAATTTGAAAACCATACGTGTGGGATACGTTTCTAGCGTGAAAATGCGAATGCAAATTGAGGTGTGGCAAAGGCTACATGCGATTTTTTTTTTGTCTTGACTTAAATAGTCTCTAGTTACCTCACAGAGAATCAAATGACATGTCCGAGGCTGATATTGGTACTGCATACGCGATATATTTAGCAAGTCTAATTAAATTCTTTGCAAATCGGGACTTCCCGACAATTTTAAAGAGAGTGATTAAATTTGTGATTGTTGAGTAGGCTTACAGTGCTCAGTGGATGGAGAAATCAGTAATAGTCACCCATTTTCAGGAAGCAAAATGAGTGATCCTGCATTGAAAACAAAAATGCTATGTACACTTCATATGGAAGTATGAAACAAATGCTGAGAATTGACAGTACGTACATTGTATTCCTAACATATTGCAGGTGATTCGTACTAAGCAGACATTCATGGGGCTTGTATTATTTACATTGTACTACAATAGTACACGCACAAACATGATTTAAACATGTGTGCATGACTATGATCACACGATATGCAAGTGTTGTTATGCTAGATGTGTAAGCATGTTGGAATCAGAGTTGATATTCTTGCATGTTGTTGCATTTGTAGATTGCACCAGACAATAAAAACCCTTGCAAAATAAATGACATACATAGTAATTATTCTCAAACTGTGGCTCCTCCTTATTAACCTTTTTCGTTTCCAAGCGAGCGTCTTGTTGCAGTTTGAGAGTTAAAGTTGATGGGTAGAAATTCCTCCCCCCCCCCCCCCCCCCCCACTTTTCAATGTCTGCCAGTGCCCCATCCATTGCTGTTTGGTCTTTCCATTGTCATTAACTTGTCAGCCCGTTATAAGTTTTGTGCGGCTGCAGATGAAATTAATGTTCCACGCTGCAGTATAAAAAGCACTAATGACCCCAGAGTGTCAAGAATGGGTCGTTTCAGAGGTCAAAATAGGGACAAACAAAACAACGACAACAAAGCCTCCACAACGCCCTGGAAAACCATAGTGTATGTGATTATATGGGTGTGAATTCGTAACATTAAACAGTGTTTTTTTTTAATTTTGTCTTTTAAGCAAAAATATTTGATATTGTCCCTCCCATTTATCACCAGTGACAATCAGAACTATAAGAAATGTCTTGGCTATTCAAATGTCTGACTTCAGTGCTGGTTCAAGCCTGATTGATGTGCAAGAATGAAAATAACAAACAAACTTTACTTTGCTGCTGTATATGTATGAGGAAGTACAGCACACCACGTGGGAAATCACAGCAATCAGAGGAAACAATTGCTTTTGATACAAACACTTTGATATTGAAATTTCTAACGTATTCTGTATGATTGATAGTTTGTACCACTAATCTATATCAGTGTTGGTAGTTTTAAGAACACTGTACCCAGGATCTACGTGCTCTCAGGGTATTCCTTATGCTTTGAATACAAAGCCAGCAGTTCCCTTTCGAAGAACCAGATTTTTCGTGGTTTAGTGCATTATTGATACACTACTAGTGTAATCTTAGTGGTCAAGTACTATCTAGGTATTCCTAGAAAGTAAACCACTAGCTATAGTATTAGCAATCTTTTTTTATACCCCCGTATATGCATAGTGTATAAAGGGGGTATAATAGGAATCATTTTTTTTCTGGTTGTTGATAGCAAAGTAACAAAAAATAATATTTGAAGGTTTGTTTTACCGTCATTTAAATCAATCTCTTTGTTTTTCTCTGTCTTCAATAGGTATGGCCGTGTTGAAAGTGTGAAGATTACTGGGAAGCGTGTGGCAGACGGGACCCAGTCGGCGTACGTGGATTTTGTGGATATAAACAGCGCCACCAAGGCGCACGACGCACTAATCAAGATCGGCGAGCGTGACCTGCGGATAGAGTACAATAACCCGGACAACACAGAGGATTCCCTTATCCCAGAGAGGGACTATGAAGTCATACACGGACGGCACTCGCGTTACGACACGCGGCGTGACGGGTAAGTTATCGGAGGTGGCGCCCTCTCTCTCCGTGTGTGTGCATTTTCCTCCTCAGCGCCGAGAGTCCGAACCAGAGCCAAGTATCCCGAGGACCTCCCCCTCCTGGTACCATATTGGATATTACCCTGGATATATACACACCTGTCTTCCTGACGGACAGCGCTTTCATCGGGGGTGGAGTCACTGCTGGTATTTGGGCACATGTAACACATACTAGTGGTTTGCCCTAAATGTTGAATAAAAGAGGATTAATGATATGACAAGTAGATGCATTTCAGGCAAATTTTGCATGCATGATAATTGCATCCATTGAAATTTGAGTTTGTAATGAAGCTCGGGTTAAATGTCAAGTCTCAGTTTGTTTAAAGAGCCACTGGGTACAACGCATTGTATGCATGCTACCAACCATAAACACGAACAGATAGGTGGTATAAATTGTTATAATGGCATTTCAGGCCTTGTTCAGGTTATTCATATGATGTGTAAACTATGTCAGACATACTATTGACCAGTGTAGAGATTGTACTGATGGGTTGGCACAATCAACGTCATATAGTGCGCTGCATAAATTCAACTACTAGTATCCCCTCATCACAGCTGACTTTTGATGAGCAAAACATGCCCCGCCCACTAACCCTTAAACACACGCACATATTTGTCCACGCAAACGGACAACGACAATGTATGCCGTGACATTTATGTGTGCAATGCATTTTCTCGACAAGTTAGTTCCTGGTTCGTATCCATAGCATGACCTACAAGCCATCTGTGAAGCTCAAAGAGGGAAGTGTGTGACTGAAAGCAGGTTTTTTTCAATTTGTCATAGAGGGTGTGGAGCCTGTTTTAAGTGGAGTTTGTTGGGCCTATTAAGTAGAATGCTCTCGACTATCATAAAGTTTTGCTTTCATGCAGTTCATTTAGTTGCAAGTTTCTCTGTGCAAAACACGATCTTCCTTGGTTATTAATCTGCAGTATTATGACCCCAAACAAATACACACAGTCATACATAGACACATAGATATGCTCAATTACCCTAGCAAGTCACTGGGCCAGCAAGAATCAAGACATTTGCCAGGCTAGGCAGTGACATTCTATATGTTATTTATTAGTACATGTGGTGATCTGCTATGAAGCAGCAAAAAATAAATTCTCACCCGTGATCTCACTCCCAAAGAACGATTCTAATTAAGAGAGCCCGAAAATATTCACACACAGAAATGGGTTTCCCCTGTGACCAAAAAGTGCAGTGACCTTCCATACCCCAGCAATGTCGGCCTACCAAACTCCATATGCTTGTCAGTCAAACATACTGTAAAAGTGGAAATTTTCGTGGTGTTGGCATTTTCGCGCATTTTGCACAACCAGAAGCTAGCGCGAAAATAAAAGCACGCAAATATTTTTGCGTGCCATATGTTCCAGCAGTTGATGTCTTGATTTCGTGGAATTAAAAACTTGCAAAACTCTTCTTACCTGGCCAAGCGCGAAAAATTAGTCGCGCAAAAATATCCACTTTCATAGTATGAGGTCCTACATTGCAGCTCCTGATACGCTAGTATCCATCATGAACATATATATCTGTAGGTCTACTAATTATGTACCATCATACATTTTCTGATGAGTGTATTATCTATCTTATCTGAAATGTATGAAAGTCAAGCTTAGCTTTGCTTGCTTTATGAAGTACAGTTCAAACTGTTGTGATTACAATAATGTAGGCCCTACTTGGGATTGAGCAAACCTTATTTGAAACATATCCCCAGATAATTTTCGGTAGAATTTTGTTTTTGAAATGTGGTTTGGAGAAAATGGTTGAATTTTACTATTAGACCAACAACACATTTCTCTCTTTGTGCTTGAAACATGCATCTAGAACATACACTTGTATAATGCAAACATTTCAAATTTTGTTACTAATCTGAAAGTGCTAAATCTTATCCTGCTTACCACATCTCAACAAAACCGGCTCAATCTCTTAGAGAGACAAACTGGGAGTTAGAATTGGCTGAATTTAGTGTGATTTAAACCGACTTGTTTTGATCGCAACCAACGTGAGAGTTGAAATTGTCTCGTTATTCAGAGAACTGACGTGCATTTATAGAGGAAGAGAATAGAAATTGAAACCGACGAAAGTGAATAGAATCGGAAAAGGCTAAAAGCAAAAAGCCTTGAACATCACGTTGCAATGGATTCCAAAATGTCAACTATATTGGCAGTTCGGCTCAAAGCGGTGCTGGAAATGTTAATGTATGTGCATTGTTCATGCGAACTACAGTGTCGTGGGAAGAGGCAGTCCGGCTTAACCATGTTATGTTACACGAGAGGATTTTGTAGATTATGTGATATTTTGAAAGCGAGGCTTCATTCTTGAACTTGTCAGCACACTCACATTCAGGAGTGGGTGGAATAATATAATCTGCAGCCTCGTTAAAGCAAGTCAATACACATCCCTGCTCCCTCCAAAAAAAATTGTGAGGACAGCCTGTGTGTCTGTGGATCACAGTTTCTCTCGAGCCATAATGTGCCATTGTTTTTCTCTTGTACATTCTTCTTCTTTTTTTTTAACTTTATAGTCTGAGAATGGTGATGCTTCATGCAACATGTCTGTGTATGGTTGGTGTTATGAGAAGTTTGGGTGAATAGAGTAACACCGCACAACGCACAGCTCTAGTACACAAGCCGCAACAGAGCGTGTGTTGTGTACGCTACAGGTACACAGTTTGGAGTAGGTCATTCCATACGGCATATGGTGCACGAAGGCAGGGCCGTGTACACCGACTCTATTCACTCAAGTTTCACTGGAGTATAGTATACAGATAGGCAGTTTCACAACTGGTTTCTGTGTGGGCGGCGACACATACCCAAATAAATCAAGCCAGCACACACACACACACACACACACACACACACACACACACACACACACACACACACACACACACTCACACACACACTCACACTCACACTCATACAACGCTGAGGCTCGTAACTGCTCTCTTGCAAAGATTACCTCGAGCATTTGATAAATGGAAAGGGAGAAAGGGTAGGAGAAAGTTTTGTGAGAGAGGGAGAGGGAGAGAGTGTGTGAGAGAAATATATATCTGGCATATTATATGAAATATAAAGTGAGAGAAAAGAGAGAGGGAGAGAAGGAGGGAGAGATAGACAGAGATAGACAGCAATATATACACACAGCTTTCACACACAGAGGAACTGTTGGGTTTTATGCAGTGCATTGAGTGTGTGTGAGAGAGGAACATGCCCGTTCTGTGTAATTTAATCTATGATCTAGGTTGTTTACAGTTTTCCTGCTGATGGCGGAGAGGCCCAGCGCCAGGCGCTGTTAGAAGGGACGCGGGGTCATAGCTAAACCCAATCACAAGCATCCTGTTCAGCGATTGACTCAGCGTGAAGCTTCCACGATAGCATGTCACGCGGAGGCCACAGCTATTTCCAAGCGTATTTCTGGCACACACACACACAACACACACACACACACACACATGCACACATGCACACATATACACAGCACACAGGATCCTATTCTCTTACTACACATTCTCTCGCTACCTAATGGCCTTCAACGCATCCTGAGTGTGTGCTGCTGCCGGTGCATACATTATACAGTCGTGTGGGAGTGCTGTGTGCATTATGAAGGGCAGCTGTTACTAGTGAGTGAAAACGTGTGCTGCTGAATTATGCCAGTGTGTGTGTAGGGGGACCCATGCTGTAACTCCCTTATGAAATTCAGGGACGACCTCAACATGGTCGTGTCACAGGAAAGGATTGTTTGTGCACAGTAAGGGATGACCTCAGTATTCTTCCTGTGCATTTCCTAATGCGTATGTTGTCAGGCAGTACAGTAGCACACTATGCGTGTGGTTGTTGTCGGCATATGGGCTTCAGCATTACTCATGTCGCTGTATGGCCTTATTGGTAGAGGTTTAACTACCAGTATTAGAAATACATACCTCATTTTAATATCATATCCTTCAATGACATTGCATGAACAGTTACAGTTTGTTAGATATGCAGTTGATAGTCTGGGAGCTGGGTGGTTCATTAGATTGCAATTTGCTAATGGATTCTCGTCTGGATATATTCAGGTCATATGTTTTAATCTACCAGTGATCCGTGTCAGTGCTTGTATGTGTATGGCGGTGCCAGACGAAGGGTGTTTGTTTACGCAGTGACGACAATAGCGGTTTGATTAATTTAGCATCATTATGGGTATTACAGCTTGATATGCCGAGTCTCTTGTAATGAATAGAGTGAACGAGAAAGAGAGAGAGAGAAGTTGATGGAAGTAAAAGAAAAGAGAGCAAATGGAGGAAAGATGTTTTGATAAATAATGCTGTCTTTCTTCACAAATATAGATTTGATATATTGCTTTATTTTGCCATCTCTGCTATTGGCAGTATTTCAGCGAGTCTGTTGATTCATGGGGCCTAAAACTATGGCTGCCATTACAAAGTACTCTAGTAATCAGGACTTGAGTGATTTGAGAGGTACGGGACATGCATGCATGTTGTTTGTAAGCTCTAACGGGCAGGATTTTTTGGCTGCGAGAGCGGCAGCGGCATTATAGTCATCTGGCCGTTCCACCATGGCCCAGGATTCTCAGAGCGGCGAGGTTAGAGGGTCCAGGGGGGTGTCATTGGGAAATGGCTGATCCAGTCTTAGTCACGTGCTGGGGGTGAGGTAAATGAGCGGTGCACGGTGACTTTCCACAGTTGCTCACAAATTAACTTCATCACCATCCTGAAGTAGTCTGCGTGTCACTAGGAACAGCTGTTCCCTTGCACACAGAAGGTACTATCTGCAGTTTGTAGTGGGGCCATGATAGCTTTCCTTCTTTTTTGGGGGGGAGGGGGGAGGTTGGAGGGTGGTAAGGAATTCATCAATGGAGCTGCAGAGATACAAAAATAACAGCATTTTCAAGACAACTTTTGCAGCAGGGCGTAGAGTGTAGTTTTGATTCTTCTTGTGGGGATCTGCCTTTCTGTCACTTTGCCGAAAACTGACTTCTACTCCCTAACCATGCTTGACCAATGGATTGATTGTTTGCTTGCTCTGGTAAACATAATACGGCCAAGAATCAGTGGGGGTCTCAGCACTTCATGATTGCAGTTGAACATTTTACCCAATTTGCTTGTCAATGATGAAAACAGATTTTACTGTACCCATTGCACTAAAATTCGAATCCACACATACCAGTATGATCATGCACATTTACGTTCCAAGAGCAATGCAACCCAAGAGCTTTGAAAAATATGATACCCTCCATATCCTTCATTTAAACAAAGGATGGACATTCAGATTTCTTTATGTACATATAGTGGCACATTTCTTTGAGTTTCCCTTCATTCACACATTCATCTATTTCTGTCAATTTCCCCCCTTTAATGTCTGCATAGTGCTAATACATTTGATATGGAATGCTACAATCATGACTAGTGCAATATTAATCCTGTATTGATCGTTTGATACCATCAATTCTATCATATCTCTATATTAGTTTTTCAAATTTGATCAAGCCCCCGGTCACTATTTTCACAAGATTTCGGGCATGCTCGGTTTGGCTGACAAATTTGTACGATTGGCCGTTAGTCGGACATTTCTGTCCATATGAACAGCCACAAGAAATTTAGGTATTTGGATCACGATCAACATCCCACTATTTTGTCTGTGTAAGTGACACTATTGAAAAGCTTGCCACGTTTCGTGATCTATTCTGTCATGGTAAAACAAACATGCACTCCGACAGTCCTAGCTGAGTGTGGATAGCCTTGTTGACAGACTAACCCGAAAGCAGAGCGTGTGGTCCATTAAAATATTTGATTGTTTTTGCCACGTGTAGGGCAAAATAATGGCTTTGATGGAAACATGAGGGAAAGCTTCTCATTCTGGCAGTGTCATGCTTATTGAATATCAAGGGGGGGGGGGGTGGTAATGGTGATGGTGATTATAAGCTCACCATTGTCTTTGTGTGGCTGGCTCCAAACCTATAGACCGTGACATTTTAAATAGGGAATGTACTGTGAAGGCATGCACGGCAAATATGGAAAATTTGAGCGGCAATGTGATTTTAAAAGAATGCAGTTCTGTGATATTATTTTGAAAGAATACAATTCTGTAATATGATTTTGAAAGAATACAATTTTGTACTTATGATTTTGAAAGAATACAATTCTGAGTGTGAAGCCATTCTTATTGAATATTTCTATGTATTGTAACATACAACATGTACTGTAACTATGTACTCTCCTCCATCAATATCTGTTGCAATATGATTCAACTTTTCAGCAATTTCATGGGAATAGCATGTATGCTTTGATAGCAAGAAGGCAATGGGTTGGCCCATAATGTGTGGAGGTTATGATACTTGTTTTTGTTTTTGTTTTTTTTTCTGGCCCGGTGAGATACCTTTCTTGTGATGGTATAGTATGCAAAAATAGCAAACTAGTCAGGTTGTTTTGGTGCAGCCCCTGTTTCTTTCTGCAGCCCTGTTCTTTACTGTCTATAGATTTTGGCAGGCTATGCAAATCCTAAAGTCTATACATTCCAGTTGTACAGTCTCCACTATAAAGGAGATAAGAGATTTTTTAGTGTTGTCTGAGATCACTCTGTACAGAGCAGAGAAGTGTATAGCGTTGGACATGTAATGCCCAAGAGTGCCAGAGTCAACAAAAGTTAATCCTGGATTTCAAACTCCCCAGGGCTGAAAAATTCGAACAAGGTGAAAGGAAGGAAGTTCAAAAAACAGAGGAAAGACTGAAAAAAAAAAGGATATCTAGGGCCTACATGTACAGTTCAGAGGAAAAGACAGATTTTGTTAGCGTGGCTCTTGTGTGAGGATCAGATTTGTGGATAGCCTTTGTTCAAGCCTGAAATACAAAATTTTATCCGTCTGCTCAGCAATGGTCGTGTGTGTTCTTGTGCCTGTGCGTTGCCTGCAAAATTGATTGCGTATTAAAGTGTGATGCACATACATTTTGTATACTCTGTGAACTATTTACAGTCCTGCATGACAAGGTGGTAATATTTTGTGTTTCTTTTCAAGTTGGTTCTGTTAGAAGTGGGAGATGCTCTGAAATGCTGCCAGTATTACATGTTATTCTAGTCTTCATGATAAATTGTTTGTGCCTCATATTTTCTAGATATAACTGGCGAATTGAAATTCATAATTGTAAGACAATTTTGCAATTGAGATCGACATCAACGTAATGAATATTGGTGATGAATGTAGTTATTATTCCTTTCCCAGGGAGAAGTTAGTTGTTACCATGGAAACGATGTATGCAACATACCTGTGTTATAGTCTCCATAAGGCGAGGTAAAAAAAGTTTAATTTCTTTAGTATTGGCAAGAATGAGCACAGAGCAAAATATAAACAGTGTACCATATAATATTACATTGTAACCGTAGTGCATCATTGCCCATTGCTTTGCATTTTGCAAGATCAAATCAGTCTCATACAAAAATCCTCAAGATTAATTTGAGCGGTTCTATCTTTTCACTCTTGAGAGATACATGTACATGTATGTATGAGTTAAAGATAGGGTGAGCACAAAATTTCAGTTATTGATTACTATTATATATTGATAATTATTATTATTAATTTTCTAAACCAATCACCTGCATTTCCATGATTTTAACACATGACACATGGTTACCATGTGTGTACCCAACCTTTTCTTTCTGTTATAATTGGCTGGTTCATGATTTACGAATGCATTCATCTTTCTGGACTGATTTCCGACTACCAACTACAAACAGTTGTTCCATCCTCCTGAACATACTCAATGCATTTCTGTCCTTGAAATCAAATTCACCAAGTATACTAATTACTACAGTACTAGTCATTGCTTTGTGTATAAATTCTAGGGTTAAGCTAGGAAATAATGTAGTTTATGTAATAAAGGTGTACATAAGATTTGAATGTGTTGTATTAAAGTGGTCTATTGTCTATTTACATTTAATAGTTTATAATGCGTAGGCCTATGACATATATACACAAAAGATCTCTACAAATATGATATGTAGTGTCCAAGTAACCAAGTCGGGAAATATTTGCAGTTGTAAAGTTTGTGGGGGAGATTTTTTTCTTCTTCCTGTACAGAACTGTAGGTGTGGTTAAATGCTAGTATTGATATCTTTCCAATTCAATTTGATTGGAGACATTCAGTTTGCACAGTTATTGTGTGTGCAATGCTTCACAGATCCTTCATTAGTTTTTAGCTTCTCTACTGTTCTTTTCCAGATTTTAATCAGTCAGCAGCGGTGTGTGGCAGCCTTGTGTAGAGACAGTAGAGTGTTTGCCTTGTAGCTGTCGTCTGCTGTGAGCAAGTATGAGCTGTCTGCCTTGGTTTCCATGGAGATAGATAGATAGATAGAAAGAGAGAGAGAAAGAGGTGGAGATGGAGAGGGAGGGAGAGAGTGTGTGAGAGCTCATGTGAAATGGCTGCACTGAGCTCTTCTGCTATTTTTCCCCATGCTTTAGAAGCCAACCAGTGTGAGATGAAATAGGCAGAAGGGTCTTTTGTGAGGGTATGTATTGAAGGAAAGCGAGGGCCCAAATCCTCTTTGGTTGCCAAGATTTATTCAACCTCTGACATTGGAAGGACAGGAGGGGGGAAAAAAGCCTCAAGAATTAAAGAAGGATGAAAGAAGAAAGAAAGAAAGAAAAAAAAAAAAGAAGGAGCTCACTTCTTTATGTGCAACTATTTTTACACCACATTCAGAGTTTCTTATCATTTACCCAGCGCCCACCCCTGCCGCTCTTTGCCTCACTGTCTCACGTCTCGCTTCGCTCTCGGCCTTGTCAGGGAAATGGTTGTTGGCTAGAGCTGGGCTTGTTACGGGGAACAAAGCACATAGTTCATTTTGTTGAGAACTACCCTGCTGTAGCAAATTAAACATGTCCCTGGCTCTATTTGCGTACTATGCTTCTTGGCTGCATTTCTGCACTGGGCTGCTCTGATCCCGCCTATTGTTTGCCCTGCCTGGCCCGGTAGTATGCACTGTGGGCTTGTCGGGGTTCCCACGGAATGTGCTCCCATGTATTGTTATTTTTTCCGCGACGACCCACAGGCTTTTTCTATGCGATCGGGGCCTTTTTAAAAAATATTAGTCCGGGGGAGCACTGCACCGGGGAGGCTGGTGGCATGTCTTTGAAAGAGAGAGAGGGTCTTGCCGGTGAGTCTGCTAGCATGTGATCTCCTCGGGATACCGACCACAAGCAAACCAATGTCCGTGACACACTCGCACAGACACTCCGTGCTGGATTAAGTTGAGACAGCAGTCCGGGCATGACGCATCGAGTTGCTTCGGTGGCGATGAAACGGCTCGGGGAACGTGCAGGTCTCAGACCGGGGTGTCTCACCACTCATGGAGGTTTGCCGAACTGAATAGATACCTCTCCAGGTAGCACAGAAATGCCTGCTCCTTGCCGGCTAATTCATCCACAGTGGCTGGCAAGTTGGGCTGCCTCCAAGGGTTGGGGAGAGAAAACATCCTATACTCAAAGTGTTTTGTGTTTACTACATGTATGGCGATGATAGCCAAACTGCTGGGAATTGTTGAATTTTTGCAAGTTGGGTGGAAGAAGCCAGCAATGTGGGAATACATGGAGGTACCATGTGGGAATAATGGAGCTACTTGTATCTGAGCCGGAGGGGAGCTTTTGTGCACTATCTCCACCGGAGGACAGGTAACTTCAGTCGTCATCATTTTTATTTTTCTTTGAAATGCATCCACATACAAAGCTTTGTACTTCTGTGTGTATGGCCACTAAAACCATCAACAGTTGGTCAGTAGAAAGATGAAAAATCAAGAGGAAGGAAAGAAAGTGGAAAGGAATCTTACTTTGAGTAAAAAAAAGGAGCTGGATGGTTCGTCGGACTCTGCTGTTGATTTCTGGGATAAGTTAATGAAAACGAAAATCCTTGTAGAGAGATCAGTTTGCAGATAACCATGAGAAGTAGCAATTGTTGCAAACAGGTGCCTTCTGAATGTAGGCCTAGGTTGTTTGCTGTCTAGACTAAGTGGCTCAAAGGTTGTGTACATTCATGGCCCATTCCCTAATATAGGATAATGATTCCTCAGCCATTTTGACAGAGGTAGCTGTAAAAAAGAAAAAAAAAATCTCAAATGAGCTGCGATAAAATACATGATAAAATGATATGAATTTACGGTACAGAGATTGATGTCCCATATAGTTTTGTTATGATTCATATACCTACAATAAATAGTATTTCTCAAAATAGTTTTAATATTTCATTATTCAGGATGTCAAAGTTTTTAGATGCTTTTGACAAAGAAAGAAGAAGGAAAAAATGGATTAATGTAGCATTTTTCCCCCCAAAGCCTTGCCAGTAAGTGGCCTAATTTTAGTGAATCCCAATGATGACAACTCTTTACTTCATATCAAAATTTGTCTGTAGATAGTTAAGCACATAGGCCCATTTATAATTCACACAATCTGCACAAAGAAAAGAAAAAGGGATTTAGCCGACAAAATTGATTGACCTGTCATCATTGAGATGCCTTCCATGATGTAAAAGTAAATATCAAAGTGTAATAGCACCTGGCACACCATTGCCAGTTGTGTGAATGTTTGCAAAACGTGGTCAGGGCAACACCTATTTGTTCAAGTTGGCTTTGATGAATGAAGTGAAGTCAACAGAAACAAAACAGAAATCGCCATGGAAACAGGACAAACATAATCATATGGAATTATAAATAATAAAGAAATGTCTTAGAAGGCAGTGTTACATCATCACAGCTTTTTTTTTGCTCATAAATATGACTGTGGTGTATATAGCTAGGGAAAACATCTTAAAAGCATGAATTACATAATTTTTCTTCTTTGCATAAGATTTCAGTGAAACTTCATTGTCAGGTTTGTGTGACTTTCTCGTACATTGTTGTATCTAATGGAGTCATTCACTGTAATTTTGACATGTCTCTGGCAGATATCCCGCATGAGAGATCTGTAGTTTTTTAATATGTACATACACTATGCACAAATAGTCAAAATAGTTCAAGACACATACAGTCAAACCTGCCTTAGCGGCCACCTGTCTATAGCGGCCACCTGTCTATAGCGGCCACCTGGCTATAGCGGCCACTGCAAAATCCCCCCGAGAGAAAAGCCCTGTTTAAGACCCTGTGTATAGCGGCCACCTCTCTAACGCGGCCAGCGGCCACAAATTTTGTTTCCCGCGGGAGATATTAACCTGTCTATAGCGGCCAAAAACTCAATGGAGCCGTAGCCAAGCCGATAATTCAGCGTATTTTTCTGTTTTGGTAGCCGTGCGAGCGGCGTTCAGTGATCGCCACCGCTGCATTCGTCCCTCATTCAGTCATAATAATGCAGGATTCTTCACGACAATAAACATGCTACTGTGCAACAATTTCATATACACCGGAATGGTTAAATGCATGAAACACACGGTGTATGCATACGTACACACATACACTGTACATGTACATGTAAGGATACAACGATGATACATGTACATGTAAGCAATGCACACAAAGTTGGATTACCTGTCTATAGCGGCCACCTGTCTATAACGGCCACTTTTTCCGTTTCCCTTGGGTGGCCGCTATAGACAGGTTTGACTGTATTAACTTTTAGTATATTGGAAAATAAATTGAAATATTAGAACATTTCTTTCCACTTGGTATTGTTATGAAGGATGATGTAAAATCGTTTTATCTATGATACTCTAATATTAGATGACATCTGTAATGATATTGTAATGTTTAAATTGGTAAAACTTGGAGCAAAAGTCAAACATTATCCATTGTTAGCACAGTCAAATAAATCCTTGCCAGAAAAATTGCATTTAAATACATGTAAACGGAAAGTTTTGTCATTGAATAAAGGTATAATTTCTTTATGTCAACGAAAAATGTATTGGTATGAGTGCTTGTACATTATGAATATCGTCTGACAAGTGAGTTTCAGTAGGCTAGTTTGTAATTCCGCTTAGCACGTAAGCAGAAAAAGGTCATTATTATGTAACAACGTTTGTTGGTTTTTTAAATTCACAGAGATAAGCATACTGTGATGTCATGATTATTCATGACGTAATCCGTAAAATGGTGCTTACCAGCACGTCCACCTGACAGCCAAAAAAGTGCTCATTAAAGTCCAGTACAAATACTTATAGAAAAGGTTTATTAATTCATTCAATGCAAACAATGAAATTGGAAATTGATGGGCCCTTCTAGTCAGCTGGGCCCTGTTGTACTAACATGGGAACCAGTTGTATCATTGAGCTAAACAATGAACCCAAAGTTAGGACAAATTCAAATCAGACTTAGTTGGGAAGGATACATAATCTAGACAATCAAGCATTTTATAAAGTTGTGGCAAGTTAGGCACAAGATTTGTTCCCAAATTACTTCGTGGAGCAGTTCCTCACTTCTGAGCAGGGATTGATTGCTTCCAAAACTGCTTCTAAGATCAGTTGAATTGAACTTGGGATTGATTTTAGAGTTTAGCAAAATAGCCTTCTGGTCTACGCAGCCTGTTCATTTTTTGTTTGAACATGAATTCCATAGATTGTTGCATCGGGCAAGGTTATGCAGATGTCGCTATGACAATGAGTGAAAGTGCCTAACCAACTGAGGAAAAAAGATTGGTCATTGGTCCAAATGTGCACATGAACTGTTTATGAACTGGCTTATTGCCCTGGGCGAGTTGGTGTGCTGGTTTTGATATGACGCTGGCTGTATTATCGATGTCTGGGTTGATTTTGTGACTTGTGGTTGAGGCTAGTTAGTACCCGTCCTATCTGCAATGAGCTGCATTCTGTCACTTTGACCTAATGTATGAATTTACTTTAAATCTATTTTAAATATTCATAAATCTATCTAAGGTTGTATTCATAAATCATTTGATTAACCCGTTCCTGTTGAATATAGGCCTATTTGATGTGCTCTGTATCTATTTTGCACAGGTCTGCAATTTTATATGTTTGGGGACACATCTTTTAATTCAATATCTCTGTATAGAAACCTCACACTCTCCAGATTTCTCTGGGACATTACCAATACAATAATCTATGGTGCAAGAAAATAGATGTTTGTGTACAGATGCACTTTGACCCTAAGCATCACATGTAATACAACAAGCACAGAGTATAATGCACCATGCCCCCAGTGCTGTAAAAGAGAGTTCATACAGTGGGACTAGGGGAGTGGGAGGGGCCAGGGATCTGCCTGGAGGCAAAGGCAGCAGGGTTGCAGGTATGAGGGCAAGGACGAATTTGGCCCTTTTTTTGGATCAACTCCAAGCCTCAAATGTACATCCTAAAAGGTGTCCATGTCTCGTGTGCTGCATACTGTTTTTTTTCCCCCAGGATATTGTCAATATTACTGCCATTTGTGTTTTTACATAATCATACTCCATGTTGTCATCGCTAATGTATCACTTATTATACAATGTAGGTCATATTTTTGTTGGTACTGAATATTACTGCCCCTCAGTATTGGGCTTTATTCATGTATTTGTGGTGAAATTTGTGAACAAGAAAATGAGAGCGAGTGATGGTGTGAAAAAGGAGGCTAACAATGTATAGAAAGATTATCTGTATTATACATAGTCCTGGGTGGTTGCTCTTTGATGCTTTGGAGACTGTGAAGCAAGATATTTTCATGGAGCCGATTGGAACCGATGGCCTTTTTCCCGTCATGAAATTTTTGCAAATTGCCACTGGCATTCAATGCATCATGTAGTGTAGACAAGAAATTTCGCATGCATTTTAACAGATCGCGGTCTTGGCTCTCGCGAAATTCATGAAATTAGAATGCAAGCGAACATTTCTAGTTTTACAGTTTATAAGGGGTGACTAGCACACCCTGCGCATGTCTGTATAGTCAGGGCTGATCGTCTTTCCTCCTCATGACTTGCTCAGAGAAGTTGGAAAACTAAAGACTGCCGAATGAAAACTGAAATGAAAGAGGAATAGATGATTTTTATGTTGCTTTTATACCTCTTGTTCCACTCCGCGCCAAAAGTCTGAGCAGTATTATTTTTGCCTCCGCTAGTGGCAGCCGTATCAGTGCTAGATGGATGGTTGGTCTGCTTCACAGCAGAACGCCTCATCCGATGCAGGTGCGATCTAAAAACGTCCTGCGTCCCATTGACGTCACCGGCCTGATGTTTCCCCCGCGGTTGTCGAGGCAGATCAATATGACGTGAAGTTGCGCCGCTGTCCTGGTTCCCTCTCGCCCTCCCCTCTTCCCCTTCCCCCTTCCCCCTTCCCCCTCGCCCCAAATATGAAAACACAGGCCAGTGGATTATGTATGTGCAGGAGCAAAGGCTTTTTTTGCTGGTCCCTCTTGTTTTTTTCTCCCCCTTTGAAGATCTGATCATTCGAGAGCTCCTGATGAGATGGAAAGAGTGTATAATGAGGTGGAAGGAATCTGGGAAAGAAAGAATGAAGGAAGGAAGGATTCAAAAAGAAGAAAGTTGAATGGAACCCTAGTTTTGTCAAATCTGATGATAGATTAGCAGCATCCAAAAAGGTGGAATGTTGGGGGGGGGGGGGGGGTTGGGTGGAGAGTTGGTCGCATTTATAGCATAGAGGAGGGGTGAGTGAGAGAGAGAGAGAGGGAGATGGGTTGGGGCTCTCAGGCTTGTAAATACTGTATGCGCCATATATAAAGGGAGTCTGATTTTTTCAGCGAATCAGGACTTCCCAACAATTTCGTGTAAATTTTGTAAAAACTGTAAACGCCTTATATTAAAGGGATCGTATAGTTTTGGTTGAGACTTAACTTCAGGTTTTTATCATTTTTTTGTGAGATAGTGAGAAACCTCTTATGAAATATGAAAGAGCATGTAATTCCAAGAGGGATTCAATTTTTATTTGATGAAAATTGGTTTCGAAATGACCGAGATATCCAAAACAGAGTGATTCTAATAAAGTGTGGGACCCACCTTTTATTATGATCATTTTGTTTTACTTTGTTTTTGGATGTTTCAGCTATTCCAAACCCGAGTTTATCAAATAAACTTTGAATTCCTCTCAAAATGGTATGCTCTGTACTGCATGTATTTCATAAGTGTTTTCTTGGTATCTCGCAAAAAAGTTAAAGCTCAATTTTCATCTCCACCAATACTGTACCAAGTCTGATTTTTTGCGAATCCGGACTTCCCGATAATTTCATGAGGGGTTAAATTCACAGTCGGGGAGTACAGTAATGAACGGAGAAATATGTGTGCATATTGCATCATGGTTGGGATCAAAGTTGTTATTTTCGCACGTTCGTAAATTTGTGAATAGCATTCGACTCTCGAAATTTTCGAAAATAAGAACCTCATGAAATATATGATTATATAACAGTAGTTATACAAGAGAAACCTATCTCTTTTGTCAAGTGTGAGGATGAATAGGTAACTAGTAGTAGTGTAATTTGAAAGGGTAGAATAGGTTTGGTGGGGTATAGTGTATAGGGGAAAGGGGTTTGTGAAAACTTATTTATAGGAGAGGGGGACATTTTGAGTAGGGGATATGGAGACAATATCCACTTTCTGTATGCACCGTATATTTTGCTGGGTTTTTATTTTTAGCAAAGTTCACAAGTTGGGCACTATCTGCAAATTTAAGAGTACATGAAAACATCAATTGATCTCAACATGAATGTTACATGCATGAGTACATTTCTACATCTGTTGCTGTACTCCACTATCAGGAATTTAACCGCTCACAAAATTGTCAGGAAGTTCCGATCCAAGAAAAATTTGACTCCGTTGAATATAATGCCGTATTAAGTTTTATTAAATACGATAGATTCTGAAGAGTGCTAATGCAGAGAAAGGGGTTGACGATAATGAAAGGAGTGACAAACCCAACACAGTTCATAATCGTAAAGTTGGGAAGGTGGAATGGGCCTTGGAAGATTGCAGTGGATGCTTTGAATACATTGTATTTCCAAATCTTGTTTCTAAAATTGCACATCCTATCGTATACTGTATCATATGTTTGCAAATCATTGAATATTTCCAAATCTTGTTTCTAAAATTCCACATCCTATCTTACTGTATCAAACGTTTGCAAATCATCAGGAGAGATTCTCATTTGACATCAGTATTATTAAGTTGTTGCTCATGGATTCTGTTGTGAAAAGTAGATACACGCTGCTGTTTGTGTGAAATGACTGGGTACACAGGCACTATGAAATTTCCTATGGATAGACTCTGCCCAGAAATGCTGTGCATGCTCTCAGCAACTGCAAACGTTGCGCCAGTACCTGGCACGAAGCCATGAGTGAAATACCGGTCTGATGGGTGGAAGAATTATCCTCATCCTTTAAGACGCCGCCTCCTGCTAACACTGGATGGATTTGTTAATACCGATCCTTGCTCGTGATGTGCATGCGGAGTCCTGTCTCCGTCCATGTTTGTGTGTTGTGTCCCCGTCCGTGTGGAAGACCTGGATCGATAGTGGCATATATGTCAAGAAGAAAGAACGTCCATCATGCCGTGGTGACCCTCCCATCTCGTTTCCCCATCTCGAAGTCGTGAGATGTGACCCCCTCCCGCGTCATGTTCGGGGTTTTTCCACGAACGCAGAAAGGGCAATCTGTTTTGGGCCATCACTGGATTCCCAGCATCTCTAACCTCAGCCCTCTCCCCCCTTCCTTGTCATGGTTGAAAATATTCTCTCTGGAAAGAATCCCCTGACATAAACACACTCATGCTCGCACGTGCGCGTGCACACACACACACACACACACACACATTAACCGACATTAACTGATATACTCATGCATATTCATACAGAAGTAGACAAGCACCACACACTCACACATGTGCTCACACAAACAAACAGAATCTCCTTTGTAAGGGCTCCTCCATACTCCACTGTTCCGCTCTTGCCCTTTAACAAAAAAAAGAAGAAGAAGAAGAAAACGAACTCTGTCATTCCTCCTTAACTTCTCCTCCGATCTCTGAATTCCGCTCCCCCTCCAACCACACATAGCTAGCATAGCTCTCCCGTAGCCAGTCGCCTTCTTTCCTCCAACATTCAATAACTTGATAATTACGAAATTTAATAATGCGCCCCGCTGTTCCTCCAGGGCCGGTTTTACGTGGGCTCCTCCGTCTTGTTCTCGGTCTATCGCTCGCTCGCTGGCTTGCTTGCTTGTTGTCTGTGACTACTGTTCTTTTCCCCCATTTCTCCTTCTTTGTAGCTCTTTCTCCCGTGTTCCCCCCCCCCCCCCCCAACATTCTCCATCGCGTGTGACTTCGTGGAATTGTGGAGAATAAATCATGATGAATTAGTCTGGAGAGAGAGTGGGGGAGGGGGTTCAGTCGACCATATGTGGCCAGCACAGAGGGAGGCAGCATTCTTGGGGTGTAGTTAGAAGTGAAAGATGAGGAGTAGTATGTGTATGTGCATGTGTGTGCGCGCTTGTATGTTTGTGTGTGCATGTGTGTTTGTGTGTGTGTGTGTGTGTGTGTGTGTGTGTTTGGGGGTGCTTCGTTAATTGTTAATATTGAGGCATGGTAGGAGGTTTGGGGAGGGGCAGATGGAGGGGGGGGGGAGGATAGTATGCAGAAATCTGCATGTCAGGTTACCCGAAGTTCAACTGTGGTCGTTGCCTTGCTGCATACATTTTTTCCCCTTCTTTTTCGTGGTGGTGGTGGTGGTGATACATGGCCCTGTTCTGTACCCGGTAGGCATTTACTGGGTAGATACAGTCATCAACATCAAGACTTAGGCCTACTGTTTATGGGGTTTGATGCACACATTTCATGGTCATGGTTTTCTTGTTTATGATTATGGGGTACCATCTTCCTTTTACCGCTCATTTCAATTCATGTACGTACATGTATAGGTATAAGGTTAGTGTTTTTTTATTTTACAGTTATATATAAATGTAAAATGAAAAAGCACTAAGAAAACAGTTGAAGAAAAATATATGTTTTCTTCAAAGAGCAGGTAAAGACAACAGATGAAAACATAAGTACATTTTTACAATGTGTGACATGTAGGACCTATGTTTTTCTCATAAAAAAATAGAAAATGTAGGCCTATTTGATGAAAATGTTTTCTGAAATTATTAGCATAAAGATAGTGTATGCACTTTCCCTAAACAAGTGTGAATCTTGTCTTTATTTTTCGATTTTCATCTCTTCTTTTTTTTTTGGCCATTTTACACTGTGTCAGTTTTTAATTATTTTTGGCATGCAGAAGCTGACAACTCACCATGGTATTGTAGCCGCTGCCTCCCCTTCCCTCCCTACTTTGCTTATGGGCTAATAATCTGTATGCAGTCCATTGCCCTGTTCTATCCTTTCAGCATTTTGAGCACGCGTGTGAGCCTGTCTGTTCATTAGCCGGTCCTCCCAACGTCCTTCCCCTTTCCTTAGCGTGAATGGGGCGCATCATTAAAGATTCCCACGCGTGCTGGTCTATGGTCGGAGGGTAGCCTGGATTCAGGAAAGATAGATATTTTCTCGGGAGTATTCCCAGCCTTCTATCGTTCTCTCTCTCCCTCTCGGCAGTCGGCCATCATGGCGTCCCTCGTACGTAGATGAAGGATGTGTTTTCGGGATGGGATGAGACTGGATGAGAGGAGTTTGAGGAGAGAGATAGAACGGGAGGGAATAGACGTGAGGCTGTGAGCTTGCCTGGCCAAACTTGCATTTTACGCTCGTAGTAATGTCAAGTGCTTCCTAATGCAGAGATCAACCAATATTTGCTTGTCTATAGATCCAAGGTACAATGTGAGGTAAATACTACTACGTATTACTAGAATGCAATGTACATGTGTATGAGCTACAACATGACGGTCATTCAGAAGACTCCGATAGAAGTACAGTGATGCTCGTCAGTGATGATTTTCATTTAGGCCGTACTGTATATGCTGTATATTTCGAGAGGTTTTTATTTTCATTAATTTTGCGAGTCAGATGCTATTTGTGAATTTAAACACACACAAATATATTATCTCTAATCCCAACACGAATGTGACGTGCGCACATTGGTAGGTCCTACACTTCTCTGTCCAGTAATGTACTCCGCTATCACGAATTTAACCGCTCGCAAAATTGTCAGGAAGTCCCGATTCGCTAAAAATTTGACTCGCTGAATATATGGCGAATACAGTTTTCATTCTGGTATTCTTATATAGACAGCCATGTTTTAATATTGATTTTTGTGTGTTGTTTAAAAATAACAGGCCAGACTTAGCATGTCTGTGAGTGCAGTTGTCGCAATCTTGACATTGCTGTCAGTAATATTTAGAAAGAGTCATTGTGAAATAAGATATGACCAGAAATCAAATGAAAAAAAAGTAATTTCAGTGTTAAGCAGACCATATTCACATCATTGTCTCTTATGGGTTCAGACACAGCCATTAAAGGAACAAAGAGTAATTGTGCGCAAAGGAAGTGACATTGAACATTTCAAATGGCATGGCATTATATGTCACATTTGTGATTTGCTGGGAGAAAAAAAGTTTTTAAATTTTTGAAAGAGGAAAAACTATAAACAACTCAGACATAACATTTGCTAAAGCAGTATGAGGGGAACAGGTAATGAAAAGTTCATTATGTGTAGGTTCAAGGAAAGGGTATGAATTTGTTCACTTTTTCGGATGATTTGCTACCTCATTTGATAAGAAGTGCTCTTTAGTAGCATGCTTTTAGTTTTTGTTCCCTGTGGAACTGGTGACCTGTGATGTGGAAAACCATGGATTGCTGAGTGATCATCATTGACATTCTACAATGGATGTCTCTTGTGTTCGAGAAGGACAGTCGTTCGTGCAAATAACACGTAATCTATTTACAGCCTGGTTGATTGAGGAAGTTGGGTACATTTTGTACTGTATGTACATTGCAGTCCTTTGTTCGTATATCCTGTGTAAATAAATTTTTATCAAATTCACTTTTTATCTGCATAACTTCACACAGCTCTTCATAGTCCCTATGTCCATATCAGAGTGTACATTTTTTTCACTTCATTAGTTAAGAACAATAGTCATCAGGGACTGTTTTTATCGTGGTTTTTGCTTTCAAGAGATTATCATGCTGGTTTTGAACATACATGTTGTATTTGCTGTGCATCAGAAACTCCTTTCTAGCAATTAAGCAATTTTGTCATTTAGCCTACCTCTTGTCAAACTTTCCTGCAAATGCCAGAAATGAAGGGAAAAATGTTCAGCCACATTGTACGCATTTGCCAGGCGAACTTTGCAGTTTGGATATAGAGCACTTGATACAGCACCATATGTAGGGCTCAGTGTTATTTATTTTTTCCCTGGTGGCCTGTTTGTGCCACTGAAATCATTAGATTTGAAATGTAGGTGGCCCCCATAATGAATTGGAATGGCACTCAATAAAGGAAACATAGCAACTTATTTTGAATCTCAGTTGCTCGATCCCATCGAGCTACCAAAAGACATGCTTTTTGGAAGTGTGGTAGTCGACCATTAATGTTTAGTGGCCATCGGGCCACTGCTAACGTCAAACCCTGCTATATGTGGTAGCAAACAGAATGAATGAGAGGAAATGTTAAGGATGGAGCGTAGGTGTTGTATTGACTGTGTTGTGCCTTTGTGAGGCACTGTGCTGTCACTTTGTAGCTATGAGTTAATAGTATTAGTAGGTAGAATATATTCACGTTTGTATTAAAAACTACTCTTGGGTTTCTCTGATACAGAAATAGCTTTCAGCTGTTGTTTCATGCAGTGTAGTTGCTAGTCAAGCATGGTAAAACAGGGTGGAGGTGGATCGTCGTGGCATCTGTTATTGTTGTACGGTCCAGAGTGGGCCCGCGGGGGAAAGCTGCCGCCGATTGCCCCCGTCCTGTGCTGTCTCGTGATGGCAAGCCGTGAGTGGTGTGAGCCGAATCGAAGGTATTCCTCTGTGACAGGATACAGCCTACAGGAGCAGAGGGTGTTGCATGGAGGCTATCATGGGCTCAGCCTGCACTCTTGCCAAGCTGCGCCTCCTGCCATATTTGCGGTGACTGTTTGACCTTTCGCCCGTTGCCAATTTTGACTGCGCAGTGATTTACTGACTTTTCAGACCCAACTTGGCAGCTCTGTGAAAGCTCTGGAGACATATATTTCAGGCTACATTCATCAAATAAGTTATGGGAATGAAGCTGCTTGTAGACATTAGGGGGAAAAGAGAATAAAGGATCCAGTGTACACACATCTGTGCTACAAACTGTATTTAGCCGTTTGTTCTCATCTGATCTTTAAATTTAACAGAAAAAAAGAACAGAAATTGCTGAAAGGCCACTGTATCAGATGTTAAATGTGTAACCCGTTGAACCCTTATACAAATCTGTAAAGCATGCCTCGCAAGCTTGCCGCAAGCTTGCGGATTAGCTTGCCACAAGCTTGCGGGCCAGATCTTGGCAAGCTTGCGGCAAGCTTGCGGCAAGCTTGCGGCAAGCTTGCAGCAAGCTTGCAGGGTTCCAAATATTTAAATGAGCTGCCGAAAATTTGCATACTAGCTTGCTGCAACCTTGCAGGGCTAGCTCACATACCTGCAAGCTTGCACAAAGTTTTTAGCTTGCCGCAAGCTTGCCGGCCAGCTCACTGCAAGCTTGCGGGCCAGCCTGTGGCAAGCTTGCAGCAAGCTTGCAGCAAGCTTGCAGGGTTCCAAATATTTAAATGAGCTGCTGCAAATTTGCATACTAGCTTGCTGCAACCTTGCAGGGCTAGCTCACATACCTGCAAGCTTGCACAAAGTTTTTAGCTTGCCGCAAGCTTGCTGGCTAGCTCACTGCAAGCTTGCGGGCCAGTCTGTGGCAAGCTTGCGGCAAGCTTGCAGGGTTCCAAATATTCAAATGAGCAGCCGCAACCTAACATGCTAGCTTGCTGCAACCTTCCAGGGCTAGCTGACCTGCCAGCTGGCACAAAGTTTGAAACCTTGCATATTAGCTTGCCGCAACCTTGCAGGGCTACTGGTAGCTGACCTGCAAATTTGCAGCCTTGTGTATTGACTTCTGGCAACCTTGCAGGGCTAGCTGACCTGCAAGCTTGCAGGGAGTTTGCAACCTTGTGTGCTATGCCACCAGTTCGCGGAATGCTTGCTGCTAAGCTTGTCGCAAGCCTTTGCAAGCTTAGTTTTTTTAAAGAAATTAAGAAATTTGATTACTATAGAGCGCTCGCACAGGAGACCCGTTCGAGCACTTGAAGAGTTTGTTCGCAAAAACCGATAAGTCCATTTTTGAAGATTTTGAAGTACGGTTTCTGTTATAAAGTACAAATTATACCCTTAAAATGATATATTGGTCCTTACATATAGAGGTACATTTTTGAAGTTACGGTCAAAAGAAGCAAAAATTTCCTTATTATTCTCTTTATTTTTCTTGACCTTTAATCGCAAATATCTCCATTTGGTAAATATGGACTTATCGGTTTTTGCGAACAACTCTTCACATACATTGTATCCCCTGAACCAATCTCCCATTCCCCATCTGGATTACTTTAGGCCAGAATGTTGTATAATATGGCAACTGTCGCAGGATACAATAAAATCTGATGAGAAATGAGGCTGGTATATAGCACATACAAGGAATATAAGGCCAAGTAAAAAAAGAAAGTAGTTTCTCGTCCGGGTTTTTTGAGCAAGGTGATGAGGGAGGTCCTTACTATTTGATATCTTACTATTTTTTCGAGGATTGTCAAAATACTAGTAACATGTGTTTCTCGTCCGGTAATTCTGAGAAAGGTAACGAGAGAGGGCTTTACTATTTTCTATATCCAATTTATGAAATGAAATATCACTCTGGTATGCGGTAGCTGTGTTATGAGAGACCAGGTCCCAAGTGTATGTCTTGCCAGCACTCTGTGCATTTTCAAACAAATAGATGATGTACCATACTTGAAATGAAACTTCATGCATGCAGAAATACATTTGCTTTTTCTTTCCACTACAGATGTCAAGGGAAAATGACCATCTTAATACTGGTATTTAGTGTTGTAATGGCTTTTCTGATACCAGTGTACTTGCAATTCTGATGTATTGTGCTATTAATTGAAACAGGTATAAAACACTGTATCAACAAATGTACGACTGAAATAAATTCCATGATATTCAAAACACTGCTTTATTTATCATTGGTGTTTGTGACTTTTTGTGTCCACACAGCTGCGCTGTAGGCCTATCTGCATCTCTTCACAGTACAATTGTAGCACATTCAACTGGAAACTGGCTGGTACATGGATGTCAAAATGATACTGATATGGCATTATAGCATTAAACATAGGCCTATAAAGATGTTTCTTCATGTTCTAAAAAGACATTTGATAATCACTCATCATTTGGATGATGAATGATTCAATCACACTACAGGTGATACGACTCACGGCCGTGTCCATGAATTTACATCGTAAAGAAAAGTATCCCGCAGAAATACGAGACAAAGCAGAAATACGAGACAAACCAGAATCCGCGGAAAAGTTATTCATTTTGTAGATACACCCATTTAATAATTCTACATTTGCTGGAAGAGCGCATTCATATTCTCTTCAAAATAGAATACATTGTACTAGTATATCGCCGTCAGGCTGCGTTCACATAGAAGTATTCGGTATTCGCTATTCGCTATTCGCTATTCGGGCACCGAATACACCATCAACTGCACCATCTCATGCAGTGAGGATTTCTTCCTCCTACATCCCAGCAAATCTTATTAACAATTTCTGAACTGCATCAGAATGTCAGTCTACATGCTTATTTTTGCTAAAGGGCAAATCCAGACCAAAATTGTCATTATTTCATAAACGAGGGACGCTATACGCTGCAAGAAAATCGAACAAGCTCGATTCCCACTTTGCTATACTTTTCGCAGCTATTCGGTACTTTCGAATAGTGCCCTCTTATGTGAACCGGTGTGAGGAAATCCTATCGTTCGATTCAAGCTATTCGCGTGCCCTCGAAAAACGAGCCCGAATACCCGAATAGTATACATGTAGAACTCTACGTGTACTTCTATGTGAACGCAGCCTCAGATGCAACGTTACAGAGCAGAGTGTTTGGGCCTCTAGATCTACACATTCGAATGTGTTCATGCGTGCGTACCTACTGCAGACAGCTGACAGACCAGGGGGATGGGGACCCTGACAGCTACATACAGACACACATACGCGGCCGGCACGGCCACTGCACTGGCACCGTACCTTCCGACACTGCACACACATGCACATAGTCACAATGACATGAACATGTATACATACAAACTCGATACAATCCTCACAAGCATTTGCACAGTACAATTCATCCGCTTAAAATATGAGAAACGGGGAAAAATACGAACAATGCGCGAAATATGCGTGGAATATCAGCGATTGTTCGAAAAAAATGTTGCCGCTATCGCGTTCACGACGTACCGAGTGCGCTGTACATATACATCACAGCCCAGGCCCGCCGCGCGCCCATCCAAACTACAGTTCGACTGCTTTGTGGGTCATTCCTTCTTGCCGAGCTCGCAGTGTGAAATGCATGCGTTATATTACATACGCACTACAGAAGCTACAGCTGTACTCGAGTAGAGGACGCAAGGCGTATTTAGCAATGAGAAATCACGATTGGCGGCCGAAAAAATAGTAAATATCAAAAAAGTCGATGCGGCAACTGAAATTCGATGCGGGCGGGGAGCGGGCTGGGACGAGAATTATGAATTTCTTGGTATTTTCAGCGCCATTTTGAAAATAGTAATTAGTAAAAAAATCGATGCGGCGGCCAAAATCGATGCGCGCGAGGACGAGAAACTGGTTTCTTTTTTTACTTGGCCTAACATGTCATCCTATAAAAGTTTGAACAATGAGAGCACTGGCAATGAACATTTTTGTTACCTAGAATAACTCCCCATAAACCTCAATAGCAAGTTTGAACAAAATTCAACAAGAAATGTGGCTGATAGAGCATGCACAAGAAATGTGACTGGCATCTAAGTTGGAGCACTGAGGGCACCACCACCACAAGCTGTTGTGTCCTACATGTACATGTACAATGATCATTCGTTTACCGATCCTTAGCAAGTCTGAATAATTAAATCCCATAAGAATTGAGGTTACATGTAGTACCATACAGCACATACAAGAAATATGACATATCCTTAAAAGTTGGAACAATGAGGACGCTGTCAATGAAAACTTTTGTTACCGGTACCTAGAATAACCCCCCACAAAACCTCCATAGCAAGCCTGAATAAAATCTGACAAGAAATGTCGCTTCTAAATAGCTTACGAATAGAGCATATACAAGATATGTGACATGGCCTCCAAGTTGGAACACTGAAGGCGCTGTCACCACAAACTGTTATGTGTCCTTCATGTACAATGTAGATTGACCACCCGCACCTCCTTTAAAATAGCAAGTCTGAGTAAAATCCAGTGAGTAACGATCAAGTCATTGCATAAATATTTAAGCATTTTTGCAAATTTTGACATGGTCAGGGTGACCTTTGAACCTGTAAAAGCTAGAACAGTGAGGGCAGCATTATCAATACACTGTAGGTATAGGTGTATAGATTTGACTATGATACCTTTACATACCAAATTTGAAAAAAATCGGTCGAGAAACAAGGCCAGCATCACACACACAAGCAGACCCTGTTGAATTTACCTTTTCATGTATAAAGACGGAACAAGCAAGGGCACCACCACCAAAAACAATAGGCACCTTGATTTCACTATGATGCACCTTTTTGCCAAATTTGAAGAAAATCTAATAAGAAATGTGGCTGATAGAGCACACACAAGAAATGTGACATGGCATCCAAGTCGGAACACTGAGGGCACCATCACCACAAACTGTTGTGTCCTTCATGTAGAATGACCACCCATACACCTCCTTAGCAAGTCTGAATAAAATCCGTTGAGTAACAATCAAGTTATTGCATATATAAGCACATTTGCAAATTTTGACATGATCAGGGTGACCTTTGACCCTGTAAAAGGTGGAACAGTGAGGGCAGCATTATCAATAGGTATACACGTAGGTGTATAGATTTGACTATGATACATTAATACATAGGCCTACCAAATTTGAAAAAAAAAATCGGTCAAGAAACAAGGCCAGCGTACGTTGCACACACAAGCAGACCCTGTTAAATTGACCTTATTTTCATGTATAAAGACAGAACAAGCGAGGGCGGCATCACCAGAAACAACAGACATCTTCGTTGTACCATAATACACCTTCATGCCAAATTTGAAGATGATCTACGAAGAACTGCAGCCAGTAGAGCGCTCTCACAAGAAAATCTCTGTGGCGGACGCGGATGCAGCGGATGCAGCGGATGCAGCGGTGCAACGAGGCCAAATCCATAGTATCCTCCGAACTCTGTTCGGGGGATACAATTAGGAAATTTAATTGAAATTTGCACAAAAGTGAAACATTAAAAAAAAAAGGATGAAGTATAAATAATACACTCAAATCTGTTATACATTCATTTATTTTACTATTAAAAAAAAAGAGGTACCAGGTATGCAGAATGTACCGGTACTGAGTTATATGTAACAATAAAAATACCTGTTGATACACACACAAATTACAATGGGTGGGACTGTATTGCACATTTAGGGGAAGTTACTATGATTACTTTGTTAAAATGTGTAGATTATTGAGGTTTATGGGGAATGAAAATATGGTGAAGTTATTCAGCATGTTAATGCATGCAGTTAGTTATAATAGTATTAATCAATTTCATACCTTTAACAGAATTATTGTCCTTAAATCTAAGCTGCACACAGAAACAGTCAAACCGCCATTTTGAATTTCAGAGTGAACAAAGTAACTTTCTTTTTTGTAACTGAGAGGGCACCAGGCAATTTTCTCTATCAATTAACCTATAAGCTTGCGACAAGCTTGCAAAGAGTTTGATTGTGGCCATACAGTTGCAGTAAGCTTGCGGTAAGGTTGCAGAATTTGCTCTAACAATTTACCCACAAGCTTTAGCTTGGGACAAGCTCACGAAGATTTTGACTGCATTTTGCATGCTTGCGAAGTTCTAACCCGCAAGCTTGCAGCAAGCATGCAAAGATTTTGATCACAGTTCACAAGCTGAAGTAAGCTTGAGGAGTTTTCTTTAACAACCTGCAAGCTTGCGACAAGCTCACAGAAATTCTGATAATGGCCTGCAAGCTTGTGGTAAGCTTGCGGAGATTTCTGCATTACTTGCAAGCTTACGGCCAGCTTGCAGAGCTGTTAGTTGTCTCACCGCAAGCTTGTCATAAGCTTGCACAGCTTTCATATGGTCTTGCAAACTTATCTGCAAGCTTGCGACACAATCTGCAAGCTTGCGATTATTTTTGCAATCATATCTGCGACCTTGCAATCGTCCACAAGCTAATGGTAAGTTGCTGCAAGCTTACCGCAAGCTTGCAGCAAGCTTACCGCAAGCTTGCAGCAAGCTTACCAGGGGATGCCAAGTTTGTATCATGCTTGCAGTAAGATGGCAATAAGCATGCGCAAGCTTGCACTCTTTAATACAAGCTAATTAAGGTTGCCGCAAGCTTACCGCAAGCTTGCTGCAAGCTTGCCGCAACCTAAGATTCTTATAAGGGAAGACTAATCCAAAGTATACTAAGGCAGGTGTTTATGGGAAATGCCTGTTATAGCTAAATCAGCTCGCACTCGACGGGTTAATTAAAAGGTTATGATGAGATACATTGTACCTACTGTTCTTCCTCATTGGAGATTGGGATTCCTGGGATGGCATGGTTGGATTAATTCTGTACTTCATCTACTCTGGAGCAACAGTCGGCATGCAAAACTGTAGTCTTGTTCGACATTGAACGTTCTCTTGCTAACTGTATGTACTGTAGGGCTCTAATTAGCCGTACCACCATTGGACTAATCAGGGTAGCGTTGAGGGCAGACACTGAAACAAACACTGAAACAATTATGGAAAGCCGGTCATACCCTCTTGCGTACAAGGTCACCGTCCTTATTGCAAACCCTTGCCCTTTCCATGAACCCTTTTTTCTGTCAGTCTTTGTTTAGCTTTGCTGTCTATGCTGATGAGAGTTGCATGTCGTGTGTGCAGTAACAATGTTCTATCCACGGTGACTGGCTGTTTCTTTACAGTCTTTGCCTGCGACGTAGGGAATTGCAGCCGGTTTTCCTGCTCTGTTTTTGATACTGGAAACAAAATAACTTTGCAATTTAATCATAGCTCCTTTTCATACTCTGCTCTTGTCCAGCTCTGGTTGTACAGGCTTAGCAATATTTTAGGGGAATTCACTGTCCAAGACAAAGTCCATTTGTGTGATATCTGTCCCTGTTGGTCAGACTCCTACACACTCTGTAGTCTATTTGCCCTTAACAGTTGTAAATTGATGTGGGGCAAGCAAAATGTTGGGCTCTTACAGACCTCTAGCCCCGTCAGCCGGCCAAGTTTGACAGATGGAAAGAATGCTTTGCCACCATTATTGACACCTTGCATCTGATGAAGGGATGTTTTGACGACTCCTATGCCCTCTCCATCCCCTCCCCCCCCCCCCATCTCAGCTCATCTTCACCCTCACAATCTTTAGTTCAATGTCCGACTCTTTGACTTTTCCCCCAGTTCTCCGTCTTGCCTTTGTCCTCCAGGTTCTCTCCCAGGATTTTAGTTGGGTTGTGTTTCAGGGAATAGAAGAATGCGCCACTGTGAAGTATCAACATTCTGTGCCATATTGTGAAACCCCATGTGAACATAGCAGTTTTGCAAACTTCTGTTCTCCCTCTCGTTGTAGTTGTTGTTTTTGATATCAGGTATTGTCTTTTGTAAAATAGTATAGTGAAATAGATAATGTGGAACCTTCCAAATAAAGCACTATGTTACACAAATTGCAGGGTTTTTGGTTTAACAACTTTATCAGGGTTGTTATCATCATTGTTTTTGTAATGTCATCATTTTTCTTGTAATGTTATCATTAGTATTATGTATGGGTAGAAGGAGTTATTTTATCATCTTTACATACATATGTGTAGGACTTTTACTGTAAAAGAGGTAATTTTTGCATTATGGACATCTTTGCCCATTTTACACAACATGAAACTAGCGTGAAAATAAAAGTACACAAATATTTTTGCTTGTAATAAATAATATCTTTGATTCCACAGAACTAAAAATGGGAAATTAATCTAACTTTACTGAGCATAAAATGGAAAAAAAAAATGTATCACGTGAAAAATGTCTACTTCTACAGTATTTATAATCCGAATAGATGTGTGCTTGCTATTCAAAAGCAGAATGGTAGCCTTTGCATATTTGGTTCTTGTGTTTTTCCCTCACTGGGCAGGGTTGTCATATTTTTGTTTCCATCCAGTCTGTATCTTTTTATCTCTGTTGCTGTAGGCAGTCCACTCACAGGGCATCATAACATTGAACAGACTGGTTATAATCTATGGCAGGTCACTGAGGGGACAGGACATTGGGGGGGGGGGGGGTGAGAAAAAAAAGAGGGTGGGGAAAAGTGAAAGAAAGATACACTAAGTAGAAAAAGAACTAGAGAGCACTAAGGATGGGGGAGAGGGAAAAAAAAACAGAAAAGGAAGGATGAATGAGTTGAAGTGATGATCCTCCATGGAAGACAGATTGTGAGGTCAGACTGAGGTCATGATTCCCTACCCTCCAACCCTCCCCCACCCCCATCCTCCCCCTTTCTCTATCTCCCAGTGGAATAAACATGCCCTTATATGGAGTCAGTCCTTGTCTGGGTTGCTAGTCTCTCTTCCCCAGACTCTTCATTGGTAGACATTTTGAAAGAAAAAAATAACCTACAATGTAGACCCGTCTACCTTCTGCTCGGAGTGTTGATTTGCCCATATTTTCACACATAACAGTAAGTCAGGGCTAAAACATGATCGACTGCAGCCAGGTGATGGAGTGGAATAGGAATTTGGGAAGAGGAAAGAGAGAGAGAGAGAGAGAGAGCTATAATAGAGAGGATAGTTTTGAAGGGTTTACCAGACGGAAGACTTTCAGATTTGTCACCTGCTTCATTGATTTGTGCCCAACAGCTCTTTGCCTGTCTACATTTATTGGATGCAGTCCAAGTGTGGCAAGGGTCATATCTCAAACAGTAAGGGATAGCAGTCACTGTTGTAGTCTGGATATGAAAATGCCAAAATTAACACGGTAGTATCATGAATTTCCCCTCCCATACTCCTTTTTGTTTTTTTGCTTGTTTTTGTTTTGTTTTTGTTTGTTTGTTTGTTTGTTTGTTTTTTACTTGAGCCTAGGGATGAAAAGTTTCAGAACTGGAGTTTCCTGAGGTGGAAACAGTTTTAAAAACAAAATGTTGCTAGGAAATTTCGTTACACTTTAACCAGCTACGAACAGGAATTGCCTGACAACCAGCTACGAACAGGAATTGCCTGACTTGTGTACGTGTGTGATAGGTAGAGAGCCAACCAAGATTATAGTCATGTGATCCTATGTTTGTGTAAGTTTGAAGAACCTCATACTGTATTTTGTGTCTGCTTGGTATGGTTGCAGTTCGTTATTCTGAAGGTTCTTTAGTCCGAAGGTTCGTTATTCTGAAGGTTCGTTATTCCGAAGATTTGTTATTCCGAAGATTCGTTATTCCGAAGGTTTGTTAATCTGAAAATGTGATGAGGTTTGTTATTCCGAAGGTTCATTTATCCGAAAATGAAATAAGGTTCGTTATTCCGAAGGTTTGTTAATCCGAAAATGTGATAAGGTTTGTTATTCTGAAGGCTCGTTTATCCGAAAATGAAAGAGGGTTCATTATTCCGAAGGTTCGTTAATGGGAAAATGAAACAAAGCTCGTTATTCCGAAGGTTCGTTACGGACCCTATTTCATTTTTGGATCAACGAACCTTCGGAATAACGAACCCTATTTCATTTTCGGATTAACGAACCTTCGGAATAATGAACCCTCTTTCATTTTCGGATAAATGAGCCTTTGGAATAGCGAATCATATTTCATTTTCGGATTAACACCACAAATGTTCGGATTAACGAACCTCTAGGTATAGGGACTTTGTGTGTTTCGGATAAATGAACCTTCGGAATAACAAACAGCACCCGCTTGGTATGAAGACAAAGCTCAGTTTCTGTTGTGAATGAAATCTCAAAGTGATGTGGGCCTAACTGAATGAAAAATAACATATGTCTTTGCGAAGAAAATATTTGTAGTGTGTTGACAGAATTACAAATATTTGTAGTTTGTTTTATACAGAGAATTTCTGTGTGAAATGTTGCTGCAGGGAATAAAGTCATTTTGGTATGACTGCTATACAAAATGTGATTTGTGTACCAATTTCATCACGTAGAATTGTTCACCATTTTCTTCAAAATATAATGTGTGTCCATCGACTAGAATTGCCATTCCTTTTTTGAGAAAGATTTTTCTCCTACTAGGAATATGTGTAGGCCTAATGCGGTGTTTTCAATGGAATACGCTTTCTGGCATTAGCCATAATTTCTTGTTTTGTATTCGGAGATGGGAAAATGATGAAATCTGAAAGGTTTTGTGCTTCTCAGGCACATTCTTACCATTGATGAGTCATCAGCATTTTTATTTCTGTATTGCTTTTTTTGGGGGGTGGGGTGGGAGAGTGGGGATTAGGGATTTTGCAAGGACATGAAAATTTGTTTTTCTTCACGGTCTTTTGATCAAGAACATCTTTGGGAAGAGCTAGAGGGTGCCATGGATGAGTTGGTGTCAAACGGGCCAGAGAGCCTGATTCAATGGGGTTGACCTCCTACCACCTTCCCAGAGCACCAAGGCACAGTAGTCAGTACTGCAACCAGGCAGCTTCATTGCCTTGTTGTATTGAGGGAGAAACATACATGAGGTGTGCTTATCGACTCGCTTCTGGTGCAGAATTAAGGTTTCCAATCAACTTTCAGGGAGATTTGAGCAGTTGATAAACGCAAAGCAGTTTTGATTTAGGGGATTAGAAGCGCCTTTCTGAAATGCCACAAATCGTTCAGTCGCAAATGCTCTTGAGCCAGAAATGCATTAATGTGGAGAGGATAAACGCAAAGTCATTTTGAAACACATTTACAGCTTAGACCTGCCCACACCGACAGCTGCCAACTACACATCTCTCCTGGGTCAAACCGCGCAATGGAGCTGTGCAGTGACAACAAATCCTCCCTCTCGACTCGTGATAGAGGTGATAAACGCAACAACTTGAGAAACGTGATCCGAAAGGCACTTACAAACGGGTTGCACTAGTGGGTATTGAAATGCGTTTCAAACGTGGGAAAGATGTTAGATGCAGCTTTGGTGTGCACTTCAATGGAATATAAGGTACATGAACTTGATGAGAGGTGCACACCCCGTGGCATCAATGGAGTGGGGAGGTAGGGAGGGAGAGGAGTTTACAGCTCGTTATTCCGTAGGTTCGCTATTCTGAAGGCTCTTCAGTCCGAAGATTCGTTATTCTGAAGGTTTGTTATTCCGAATTTCATTTTCGGATTAACAAATCTTCGGAATAACGAACCTTCGGAATAATGCCATAAATGTTCGGATTAACGAACCCTTTTTCATTTTCGGATTAACGAACCTCTAGGTATAAGGAATTTGTGTGTTTCGGATCAATGAACCTTCGGAATGACGAACCCCCACCACCCGGGAGAGGAGACAGGGCGGGGGAGGGGAAGAAGAGACAAAGCAACCTGTCACACAGGAAATGGCAAGGTACCAGCCATTGCATTTCTGAACCACAGAACTTGCACAAATTGGCTGTGGTGTGCAGAATACTGATGAGAACTTTTAAGCAAATAGCATAATTGGGTCTTTTTCTGGCATATCTATTGTCTAGATATTTGTGTGGGAAACCTCTATTTTCCCCCCTTCCCCCTAGCCAGACAGCATTTAACTACAGCTGAAGGGGGCGGGGGGGGGGGGGGGGGGGGGGGAACTTCACCTGCTACCAACAATGCCTTGCATAATGCTTTGATGGCCGTCATGCCACCGGAAATTAGCCCACTAAATGTGGCGTGGGGTGTTGTAACATTTTTTATATTAGAGTACACCTTGTCTAGGGGCTTTATTTTTCTCTCTCCACCCCTCAAAACAGAAAGTTTGTATGTTGATATCCAAAGCGATGATGCTTGACCTAATTGGTGAATAGGCAACGTGTGCAGTGTCGTGTGCGTGCCTACAAACAGAATAGTTAATGGGGTATTTCTTGGTTGGAGGAGGAATAGGAAGGGTTGCCATGGTAACATCCTCAGGTTGCCCATTATCTCCTCCTCTTCATCCCCATTCCTCCCCCCCCCCCCCCATATGTTGAGCCGTCCATCCATTACAGAATACTGCCAGGGAAGTCATTATTTGACAAGATAAGGTATTGCCATCCCCTATGAGTATTTTGTGACAATCACATCAAAGTTATGAGACAGAATCCACAAGTGGTAATGACAATGATCAATAAAAACAACAAACCATTAATATGCATAGTGTTATTCCTTTTTTTTTTTAGTAATCATTTTCAACAGCACAGTTTTTTTTCACAGGTTCATTTTTGTAGAACATTGGAGATGCTGGTAGCATGAGTAGGTTTATACAGCTTAGATTATGCAAATATGTATGTACATAACTGGGCATTGATACCTTTGTAATTTGGCCATCTAAGAGAGAGAGAGAGAGAGAGAGAAAGTAGAAGAAAGGGAGGGGGAAGAAGTAAAGAGAATGATGTACATTTATTATTAGCAGATGCATCTTTCCGGTGGAAAGCCATGGTTCTGGTTTTATGACTCATAATTTTGCCTGCTCCTCTGGGCCAGGGGCCTACCAGTGATGATCACATAAACCGTTTAAGCCATCACAATCATTCATGTGTAATACTGTAAAGTGTGTCTGGATGATGAGACTAATGAGAGCCAAGGGTTGCACTCAATGCCACCCCATATTTACCCCATCCTTATTATTCCCCCCTCCTATTATCCCTTCCATGACCCCCTTCAGTCACCCTCCCTTCCTAGCAACCCCTCTCTTATCATCCCTTCCAATCATCTTCTCCCCCTCTCTCATTACCAGCTCCTATCACCCCCCATCCTTCCCACCCCTCATCCCACTCCTCACCCATCCTTTCACCTCATGCCCTCTCCTTCTCCCATCACCATGCTCTCATCACCCCTCCCATCACCCTCCCTTCTCCCGTCATCCCCTCCCATCACACTTTTCCATAATTCCCATCTTTACAAGGTCCCATCATCCTCCATCCTTCCCTCCCCCTCACCCCTCCTCCCCCTTCCTCACCCATCCTCACCCATCCTCACCCATTCTTTCACCTCATGCCCTCTCCTCCCATCATCATGTTCTCATCACCCCTCCCATCACCTCCCTCCCCTCTCCCCCCTCATCCCCTACTATCACACTTTTCCATCATTCTCATCTTTACCAGGTCCTATCATCCTCTATCCTTCCCTCCCCCTCACACCCTCCTCACCCACCCTTTCACTTCTTCTCATCACCCCCTCCCCATTATCCCCCCCCCCATTACCCTCCCCTCTCCCCTCATCCCATCCCATCACATTTTTCCATCATTCTCATCTTCTGGACTTTGACATCACTTCTTCTTTTATTCATTTTCAACAACATTAACCAAACATAAAATGATGAATAAACCACAAACAGCAACAGAAACCACAAACAGCAACAGCAACAACAAAACCGCATCATCAAAACTACCCCAAGTCTCGTGAGAACATTGTATACATGCCTTATATGCTTATTTGTATACCCATTCATAATAGACTGTTTCTGTTATGTACTACAAGTTATAGATGTTTCTGTTAGTACAGCCTAGTAACGAAGCATTTCATCAACTTGCTGCCTCCCATTAGTTGCCATAGGCAGGAATTCACTCAGTTGTTGCTAGGTAGGGCAAGCCTCCAGCAAACTTTGAGGTTGTTCTGGGTGTCTCTTGTGAATAAGGCATGCATAAGATCTGATTACATTACAGAAGCGGTCTATACTGTATTGTAGGAATCAAGACATTTGATTTCAGCATGTGTAGGCCCCTACAACAGAGCTTTGCTGTAGGGTTTTCTATTCATAGCTTGTTTTCCCCCCTCTTGGATTATCACTAGGCTTATAGACTCATTTCCCTTGGTTATGATTTGATTTAGACATTCTCTTAGTTTTCGTTGTCTTTTCGTAAACCCCCGACTAATGGGTGCCCAGTCGGCACTGACCAATGAGAACGCATGGCTGCAGAGCGAAGCGTGTGTAAGTTTTGAGCAAATCCAATATCCTGGGGTGCAACACATTTCGGCCGAGGGAGAGAGAGAGAGAATGTGGGGCTGAGGGAGAGGTAGGCCCCCACTCCAAATGCCTCCTTCGAAATTGGTTGTGATAAGTTCAACAAGGTCTTATTGAGGGGAAATTTACTGGGAGCTCAGTGACCTTATCAAAAATAACAACAAGGAGAAGGCAGGCTAACAAACCTGGGAAAAGTGAAGAGTTTGTAAACAATCTGGTAAAGGTCACATAGCAAGGGGGAAGGAACAGCCTGGAAAATGAATGCAAAGGGGTCAATGATCCCGGTAAAATGGAATGACCATCTTGTCAGAATTATGTGGAAGAAGATTGTGACTAGGCCCTACCACTCACCCATCGTCGTTGTTTTTTTCTCCCCAGAACCAGGACTAGGCTGCCTTTTGCAGGTACACTGTCATAGTAGTTAGTGTTTTCCATGTAGAACCATATACAGTGGTGGATCCAGAGGGGAGCGCACAGGGCGTGCACCCCCTCTTTAGTTTTTGTTAAAACAAAAGAAATAACAAGAAAAAATGGGGGCGGGGCTCATGCGCCCCCCTTTAATTTTGTAAAGGTGCCTCCCCTTTACGGAATTCCTGGATCCGCCCCTGATCTACTGAAAGTCTTAGAACCAAGTGTCCTGTTTGTTATATGGATAAGATAAATTGAAGATGTGAAGTCACACCATTGCTCAGTTTTAATGTGAAAGCATAAAGCCGATCTGCGTCGTAAAGTTGACATTAATGAAGAAAATATAATCCACCAAACAAAATGGTGATAGTTTCACTAAATTTAGACACAGATTCAGAATACGGTATAGGGTAGACTTTCATTGCAAAGAAGACCTATTCACACTGATCATTGTCAATCTTTTTCTTTTTGACCACAGATCTGCAGATGAACGGTATGAACTGGGATCAAATTATGACTATGGGAGATCATATGACAGACACTACAGTCGCGATTCACGCGATGGGTACAGGGACGAAAACAGTATGTCGCCATCGGCTTACCGTGAAGGTAGACCACGTGACAGGACGTCTTACAATCGCACCAATTATTACTCACAACATTCCCGTGGAAATAGTGGAGATACGTCATATAACCAGGACCAGTCGGATTCCTATTTTAAGGATCAGTTTGGCAGCTCGCGGAGTGACGCGGATGGTTATTCAGACTCCGGCTCGCGCAAGTCGCGAACGAAAACACAACAGAGGACAGGCTCTGGCACAAACCGCAGCCACTCACCGCGGTCTGTGCGCTCGCGGAGTTTCAGCCGCTCACGTAGCCGCTCACGCAGCCGGAGCCACAGTACGGACTCGCGGAGTAGTGTGTCGGGAAGCGACAACTGGTCGCGGAGATCCCAGTGTAGTAAGGACCCAGAGAGTGATCGGGAAAGTCGGAATACGGAGAATACGCAAAGTTCAGGGAGCTCTTTCAAGTACTCGGGATTATGTGTTAAAAACTTACCATCAAGATCAAGCGGTATGTATCACATTTACTGTCTATTTCATTTCTCATGTACGTAGTTGTCAATATCACTGTATGAAATGCCTTGCATACTAGGTAAAGGTGTTTTCTTGCCATGTGTGGGTACAGAAACTGGATTTTGCACATTTGTGAGAGAATTCATGTAGATCAAAATCATGTCGGGTGTATATTTATCCGCAGAGTAGAAACCATATTCATCTTTCGTATTATTCTCTCCCAAGCTGCAACCCCCAGCATGGTTGTAGAGTTGTGCCTTGTGAATACCGATGGGGATTGATGTCGGTGCTACAGTTTATACTTTCAAAAAATGTTTGGTTCAAATATTGCAAGTAAACTTATCAATGGAATGTGTTGTATTCCTCGAATATTTCCTGTTAAAGTCAAGGGCATGTCTCTTGAGAAATTGTGAAAATACATGTACTGTGGAAGCTCGTGGAGCTGTATCTTCTCATATATGCAACAATGTAATTTTGACAGAGTACAGATTACATGTTACGGGTTTATACCAGTTTATTGGTTAAAATGTCCAAATCTTGTCTCACAGGATTTCATTTTTTTTCTTTCCGTATCAAAATTGAGGTAATTAGTAGACCTTTCAGACATTCCCATTTCCGTACCTCTGTCTTCTGTCTTTTTGTCTTCTTTTTTTTGAAAGATGCCATCCCCCCCCCCCCCCCACATGTACGCTTTCCTTCTGAGCTCTATGTAAGCGACAACCAACTCAATCACAAACTTAATCTGTCTGGTTTGCGGAAGAAAAAAAAAACAGGAAATGAGAAAGAAAAGGTGAGAAAATTTCAGACAAGAGCTGATGATTGCCTGGTCGAGATGCTTTCATGGAAAAGTAAGAATAGGGACAGTCCCCATAAAATCCCAGTGAGTCATCTTGGACCGATCAAGGCCTGTGTTGTAGTTGATTGCCAGGCAGTACCAGGGAGGCGCCACGTCCAGCACATTGCTGTCTGGCGAGAGAGAGAATTGTAGCAACGGAATATGAAATTCGAGAGATAGAACGAGCTTCCCCATTCAGTCACAGCGTTTCTGTGAATTCTAGGGTTTAGGCTCGCACGCATGTATGCATGACAATTATTTGTCCCTACTGCAACAATATTAGAAATGTCAGGAGGAGAGCATGGGTTATTAATTATTCTTGCTGATGTCAATAGACAGAGAAAAATAGTGGATGCTTTAGGGCCGGGATTTATGCGAGTGCTGCGGGTAAGTTAATGACGCTCCTCAATTTCCGGTTGTGCAGATGCCAGACATAGTCGTGAGTGAGGGTGGGGGGGAGGGGGGATTTGTGTATGTTAACATGCTGTATCATGTTTTCCTTTCTTTTTTTTTTAATAAAATGGGAGAGCGCACCCTTCAAGGGAAAGAGTGTGTGTGTAAACAGGATATTTAAGTTAAATAAATTCCGAGGAACCACATCTAAATAGCAACTTATATGTATTTGAACAAAATGCCATCATTTTACCCTTGTTGGTTTGTTTATGTTGGGAAATATAGTTTGATGTGTGGATTAGAAAGAGAAAAGTTAAGTGTGAAGAATGAACACTGAATAATGCCCCTGCATTTTGTGGGCTCAAATATCGTTTAATAGAACCTACACATTTTTATATTTTACTCCATAAATTAAAGTACTGTATATTTCTATTAAACTTATTAATGTAAATAAAAAAACAAAAACCCCAAGCATATATTTTCTTTTCCTTGCTTCTTTCCTTGTTTCGCATCCTTTTTCATCTCTTTTTCTTCATTTTCCGTCGAGTTCTTTTTAATGTTTCCTTTCGCTCTCATTTCATCCCCTCCCCCCCCCCCTTTTGCTTTTAGAGGAATTGTAATATTGATGCCAACATAAACAGTGCATGCAACCTTTCTGGAAAGAGCTGTGTGGAGAAAGGTGCCATTAGATTTGCCAGGGTTCGAAAGTGCATCCATTAGTGGGAGTGTTCTTTTAAAGTTACACTATGCATGTTTGATAAATGTGTATACAGGTGCTGTACTATCTATCATGCATTATATGTGTTGTTGTGCAGATGGTGCTAGGACATTGATGAGGTGTTTATATGTTAATGGGTCCGCATACAATGTGTTAAGCAAAACCGTATTGTAAAAGTGGATATTTTCCCTCTAGTAATTTTTTGCGCTCTGTCAAGTAAGATGAATTTTGCATGTTTTTAATTCAGTGGAATCAAGACATTACATTATAGTGGGACATACAAAAGCAAAAATATTCACATGTTTTTATTTTGCATGCTAGGTTCTGGTTGCGCGAAATACGTGAAAATTTCCACTTTTACAGTAATGTGTTTATATGCATTAATGTAAATCACTGTGAGGGATGGTACTGTAGATTTACTTTTACGTAGTACATACGGAAATTAAAAATGTGTGAGATTCGAGTCATATGAAATTTTGCATGCAGACTCAATTGGTAATCTTTGTGAAGAATGTCATTGAATCATTCTTGTTATTTTGTTTTTAAGCAGCTAAAATGTTTTCTCATGGAAATATCCTTCTAGTATCCATAATGTGTTCATCATTGAGTTGGAGCATGATGCTTGTTCTCCCAACTGACAGAAATACAGTGAACAATTTTATGTTTCACTTGCTTCTCAAACATTTATGAATTGTCTGTGAAATCATTTTTATCAATGTGTGTACCATTGTATTGGTGAATCTGCAATGTCAGATTGCGTCAATGGGTCAGATGCCATGAAACTATATTTGTCAGTTCATTTTCTCTCAGCTCTATTTCCTTGCACTTGTACTGCATACAAATGTATGAAAAAAATATGACTCCTTAATTGTGATAATATGCAAGATGACCTCCCCAAGGGATTTGTCCCTTTAAAATGCAGAAAAAAAAATCTGACTGAAAACCATGGTGATTTCTTTCTTTCTTTATTACTGGTCTGAACTTCCCCAAAATGTGGAGATCTTTATGACTGTAGTTTTCAAGCCTATTTTGAAAAAAAAAACAATGTAGAGATTATATTTCCAGAGTGAGCCTTCTTCATGTGTCTTTGCCATGATTTCTGTCATTTGTTGATATGTTTATTGTATTATATGGTTGTAATGATTTATGAAGTTATAGGCCTAAATGTCCAAAAAAGGATGAGAACATTTTTTATTTTGTACTGTGAGCAACGTCATATTCGTGTAATGCAATTAATGTGTATCGTGTCTTTTGTATCTCAAGGCTTTGTGCTGTAGTTTATCACATACTGTATACGCTGTTATTTTTGCTTAAAGATATTTTCGCGATTGATGAGGTCGCAGACATTTTCGCGAGATGTTTTTGCGAATCGACGCCGATGCTTATGTTAATGCTCTATTAACAAAGCGCATGGAGACAATTTCGCGTGTTGTTTAATTCGCGATCCAACTGTGATTCGCGAAATTTGTGAAAATTAAACCCATGCGAAAATAACAGCTTATAAATACAGTAGCATTTTGAAAGTGCCCACATTGTGCACAGAACGTGGGGTCGTAGGTCAGAAGCTATGCGGTGAGAATGTGAGGATGTGGCTCACCTAGTTGAGATTGAACAAGCCAAGGGAGAGAATGAAACAAACACACAAACAAAGCCTTCATGCATTTGAATGGCTTTCCTAGAAACATTCCAACATAGAGCTACATTTACATTATGTCTTGTAGCCAGCAGTCAGTGTGGTAAGCAGCGAGACTAGATCAAACGTCTGACTGCATTGCACACAGTATAGCCTCCTTTTTCACAAGCACTATTAAAATTGCTTGGCTGCCAAAGGAAATGGCTGGGTTTTCCGTCCGGTTTGCAGAGAAATCCCCCTTCCGTGGCAGTGGTACATAGGCTGATATTATTCTATGGTGTGAGCAAAACAGTGACCTTGACTCATACTGAAAGTCAAAACAACGAAAACAACTCGGTCTCAGGAAATGTGTCTTAAAGCTGTTGTGTCGTTGTGTTATGAAGCATCATTTTTAGGGTAATCGGGTATAATTTTGTCCAGAGTTAATCAAACAACTTCCATTACTCGTTTGTAGCAATATTTAAAGAACAATCTTTGAAACTTGCTATAGTCTAGGTGTGGCACACTCAACGTCAACCCCAGTATTTGCTTGCAAGTACCAAGTACATGTATTTCTATAGACACCATTTTGATGAAACAAGGAGAATGTAGTACCAACATAGTTGATAATTGTACAATGTTAGTATGTGGGACTGATGTGTTTAGTTTTCACTGAAAAGAAAAGGAAAAGTTTGCATGCTAGTCAGGTTACCATGTATTGTCAAAATTCAGATCTTAAGGCGATTCTCACAATTGTTGAATGTCTACAGTCTGTAAATCTGCATAGTGAGTGCTGTGCCAATGAAGTAAAGTTTATAGTGCAACCTCCATAATGCATACGACAGCTGTGATCATGTATGTTGTAATGATGCATCACAATGTGTTTTAGAAAGCGATAAATGTTTGAGAGCGACGACGCCAACATTATTGGAGACTGCAAGTTCCACAAGAGAGAACCAGTGAGCTTTCTGAATCGAGGAAATGTATAAAATGTCAAATGGAAAGCTTTGAATCTTGCAGTGGTCCGTAATTTCGTACCCAGCTCTGCAAGCAACATGTCTTCAACCCTGTGTAAAAGATGTACTGCATCTACGTTCTACATACAGTACCAGGGATCATTGTATCAGACTGTGAATCAAGGGGAAGTTTATCATGTACAGAGCTCTGTAAATGTCTTTAATGCCCTTTTGGTACTCAACCAATTAAGTAATTGCTGTACTGTTGTTGGAAAGGGTGATAATTTTGCGGTCAGAGGTGCAGTACATGTACAATTGTAATAGGCCTATGAATAGAGAGGGACTCTTACTACAAATTGTTTTGACAGTAAGAGTGCAACTTTACCATCGTACACTGTGTGTATGTTTTGCTGGGCTGTATGGCCTACATGTACATCGTATACTGTGCAGTGTATGTATTTTTCCCCTCATACATTAATACATTTCATACTGTGTGTATCATCATTGCATTGAGATACAGCAAGTTGTCATTTCCTGCACGTCTGGTTTTTACTGTTTATCAAATACCATCGATAGTCTTCGCCACAGCAGCAGGCTGCCTATTGAGGGATGTAGCCATGTACAGATACATTCAGATTACAGTCTAATCACTGTTGGTTTCTTTCCTGTTGCAGATGTTTGTGGAGTGCACCATATCTTACTCTGTGGATAATTTGTAAAAAGAGAGTCATATGTCGAGACTTTGAATGGATTGTGGCGGAGGCATGACTGTTCCATAAATGACTGCATTTTTCTGTTACAGCTCACAAAATGAGAAAAAAGAAACCTGTTAAAAAGGGGATTTTTACTATTTTTTTTAAATGGCTGATTAAATGTTGTTTGGATGTGCTGTTAGACAGCTCAATGTTATCTGATGTTTGTAATGTTGTGTATGGGGTGATATTCCATGTTCCATATCTAGTCATATTGTAACGAGATGAAAAGTTGAAAAGACACTAAAACGGATAATTTAGTAAAGAAAGTATTACATGTACGTGTAGGTTCTCTACCATCAAATCTCGCCACTTACAGATCATCCATCGTCAGTCCCGCTAAAGAAATTGACACATGCCAAGGGGTAGAGAGAGCCACCGTGGACGAAATTTGAGACAGTAACTGAGAGGGTATAGCCGCAGTGTGATAGTACCCTTAAAAGTGATCAGATAAACACACAGCCGTACTTGAAATCAAATATGGGGCACATCCTGAACTATGAAGTACATGTTGTACATCCCCCCCCCCCCCCCCCCTCCTCCAGAAAAGGAACAAACAAAAAAAATGTACATGTACATTTGTAAATGGTATCTTGTGGGTGGGTTGAAAAGATTAACTGTTGGAGAGGAGAAAAAAAAAATGAGGAAATTTTAGAAAAGCCTAATGTATGAGATACACTGTAGGTGGGTGAAGTTGAAAGAAGACAGTGTGGAAATGAATGTTTCATTGATATGCAGTGGTTGGATATACACAATGTTTGTAGGCCATGGAGCCGTTAGCGTGGAGGGAGCTTTGTTAGCATGTAGACGTCATTAGAAGTGCTTATTGCATGTGTGATTAATGTAATGCGAAGGGGCTTGCGTGTGTAGCCATGCACAGCGGCGGAGAACGGTGTTAACATTCTTGCCTTCCGTCTGTCTGTCGGGCTGGCTGCCTGACTTGTGTGCCACTGTCACATGACACGCGATGTGCTCTGGAGCAGACGACCAACACGGCAGGCTGGGAATGAACGGGGGAGTGTAATAGGACATGGAGGGCTATCCACAGCAAACGGGTCTTGGGTCGGAGAGCCCATGCCCAGGTCGGGAGAGCTAGCACTCCACGCAAGTAGCAAAGCACTAGGATCCCCCTTGTGTAGTGTCCTCTTCAAGTTTAGCAAGGACAGTGTCTTCATTACCGGCAGCCAGGTTGTTTTGCAATTGATTGCAGAAGGTCAGTTTGAGAGCTAGAGGAAAAAGAAAAGAAAAGGCCGCCCTCAGTTCCTGATGATCTCCGGCAACTGACGAGGAATGTTGGGGAAAAATATTAAAAAGATGACAATAAATTGAGACAAGTCGGCTCGGAGAAGAGAACGGAACAAACAAAGACGATGGTCAGTTGTCAAGGGAGAGAAGAATCTATCGAGAAACTCTGTCGACATGATGGCGAGGTGTGAGCATGACTGAAGCTCTGCAGTAATTACTTCTTTTAGTGCACTTTCCTGACATTTCTGGTTTGCTAGCTTGTAATGTCGCCACCCCATGCACTGTCAGCCCGCTGGGGTTCTAGCGGGCAATCTGGCTTGGCGTTGTGTTTTGGGGAATTTTATGGAAACAATGATGATAATGTCTGTTAAGGATGGAGAGCGATATGATCGTGAAGTGCAGCCACACAATGGTGGCGTGGGAGGCATACAGTTGGTGATATTTTGTCCGCGTGTAGTTTTGGACGTAGGTTTTTTCTTTCAAGCGTGTGTCGTTGGTTTAAATACCCATGTCGACAGCCAACCAGCCAGAGAATGTGGCTTCTGGATGGATTCTTCCTTCACATGCCGTTAGCACCATGTACTCGGTCACGGAATGATAGCTGATTTCAGCTGTCGGCGTGGATTGTGGGGGCTTTTAGCATGAGTCTTCAAAACAAGTGCCAGGCTTTTGCCCAGTTGCGAGTTAGAAGGGGTGAGTCGTAGCTGTATCGGAATTGTAGACCTACGATGTATTCAGGCCTAGTATGACCAAGATTATACCATAACATTTTCTCATTCACAGTGTGTATTTGCTTTGAGAATTAATGTTATTTCTTGATGCTCAAGGCAAGTGATGTAACATCTGTGAATTCAGAATTGCAGTGAAATCTATGATGTGGGTATTATTTATTGTGATTAATCTCTGAAAAAATGTATGTGTAGAAGTTTTTTCCCTTCTTTCTGGAGCCCAACCAGTTATCCAAAGCATGATCCATTCCAATTGTGGGCCCATATAGACACATCATTTGTGCCGTGTTTTTAATTCTGTGCTGTACTGTACAAATGTAGTCAATGCTGCAGACAGTTTAGTCAATGCTGCAGACAGTTTAGAACAAGTGTAACAATTCAGAGTGCTTCACTATACATGCCTGCTCGCCCAAGGCAAGTAAAACTTACTCTTCCTTGGGCAAGTGAAATGCCTTGGGCAACAAGAATTCATTCATTCTCTGGCAATTTATTAAGTGCCTTGGGCAACTAGAATTCATTATTTGGCGATCTTCATTGTACAATTGTAAGTTCATTGTACAAGTGTACCTTGGGCAACTAAATTGCATCATTGGACAATTAGAATGCCAGGGGCAACTTTACCTCTCTTTATGGACTACATCATGTACAATACATAGGCCCTATGTAGGTACAATGTATTAAAGTAAAATGAATGTGCCCTTATCCAAATGCACAGTATGGTGAGTGAGAGAATGAGAATTTATTTTTGGCAATGCCCTGTATTGTACACGCACTGTAAGTCCATTGGCTAGTGTTCACTAGAACACAATGCATTGGTAGGCTATAGTGTGTACAATATGAAGCTGTAGTCCGTTTGATATGAGTTTCTTTGTTGTGAAAGCCATTGACGAGACAGACAAGGAACAACTACAAACAAACAGATATTGGTATAATCTCATTATAATGTACATGTGTATTTTTTCCTTTGTTGTTGTTATTTGTTTAAATCTTGTGTGAGTGATAGTCAATTGCTACATGTAAAGAATTTATTTATGGCGTTGTGTTATTGATAGTGCATGAAATTACGAAATGATGTTGGCAGGTAGTTGTTTTTAATTGTGGATGTGCCATCTACAGATACAATTGTACCTTATACATAGGTTGATTTGGTTGTAGCTCCCATGACATACATGTTGTAATGTGAGTTATGCTATGGTTTATCCTATAGAATAGCAGTTACAGGTGTATTACAAATGCCATTATCACAAGAGTGAAATCTATGTGATTTGTCTTTTGTTTTTGTTTTCTATTTATTGGGTTTTTATTTTTTCAGAGTAAGACTTTCATGTTGCTTGTGAGGAGACATTTATACATTTTTATAGGAATTTATTCATGATGGTGAAAAGAGATGCCGGTTGCAGTTTACTGTTTACATATTTGTTGTATTTATGAAATGTACAGAACAATTGCTACAACTTTTGTACAAGTACATGATACTGTACCTACATTGTAGGCCATTGGCCATGAAATAAGATAAAATCATTAAGTTGTCCAATGCCGCAGCATGTAATGTAAACCTTGGATGCTCATATTTTTAGGTTCTGAAGCAATTGTCCTTCCTGTTGTTGGATTCTTTGTCGTGTCATTATAGCTCTATGTAGACCTGCTGGTACCACTACAATGACCTTTTTGCTGTGAATTATACATTGTATCTCAGAAGAAATGTACACGTAGTCTGCTGTGTACAAATGTTGTACACTGTAGGTCCTAATAATAAGGGAAAAAAATCCCCACATAAAAATGTTATGACTCATGAAATTTCTTGCATGCATAACAGTGCCTGAAGGTTCATAACTTGGGTCAAATGAAGGAATTTTGATGTGTGCATTGTGTGTATAATTCTGTAGAGACCAGGGTCACCCTGTATTGGTGTAAATCCCCCAGTAATCCACCAGAACCCAACTACAGTGTACAGTATGGATGGGGGTTTATTGGTGTCTTCAGCAGCAGTTGTGCACCATGTACAAATTTTAAATGCAATACGAAAAATAGCAAAGTGAAATCATGCAGATATAATGTATAATGTAGAAGGTTACAAGTCTCATTGAAATAAGACAATAAATGTGAAAGTTATGGAATTTCATAGTCTCACATACACAGTACATTATGTTCTTGTGTAGAACCTACAATTGTACATCTTGTACCATACAACTCTCCTATTGGTTTGTACACCAAATATGAAAATCATAATACAATATTATTTGTTCATTGATTTAGAAATAAAAAAAAAATCACCTCCTACATATAAGTCTTCCTTGGCAGATAATAACAATATCCTATATATATATATATATATATATATATATATTTTTTTTTTTTTTAATGGATAATTTGTATTCTTTGATATCAATTTTATTTTAGCAACATTAATACCAAATTTGTGGTTGATGAGATTTCATGTGACTGTTCAATGGGAGGCTAATGAGTGGATGACATCATCACATCTGAAGGGTTGGAGTATGTTGTACCAGTTGTAAGTTGTTAGTACATTGTATGTACACTGTACAATGTATTTGATTGTATGGTTGTGGTTGTGCAACACCACTGCTTTGTGAAAACACAGTGAAATTCAAAGCCCCCCCCCCCCCAATTTTTTTAATTCAAAGGTCTGATATTCATGGAATTCTGGCAATCTGTTTTCTGATTTTATTGTATTCATTGATGTCAGCTACAAATGTAGAACATACTATACTGTGGAATTTGCACTTTATACAATGTAAGCCGCCTTCATCCTGGAGTTAAGCAATGAAAAGTGCACATTTTCATAGAAATCGCTTTCATCCCCCCCACCCCCACCCCCATGGACACAGTGTCCTCAGAGTACAATGTTTAGTGTTTTCCATAAAAGTGTGTCTGAAGATCACAACTTTTCTCAGAGTAGGTGTGTGCCAAAAGCTTGTAGCTAAACTTTCCGATTGGTGAGCAAGCCAGGAACTTACATAGTGCAGGGGGGCGTTTCATCAACGAGTTCGTCGGAGTTTTCACCGACAAATTTGCTATCAGCCAATCAGACCAAGGATTTCATTAGCTTTTAACAGTTGTCAGTGTAAATCCTTGCGTCTGATTGGCTGATAGCAAATTTGTCGGTGAAAACTCCGACGAACTCGTTGATGAAACGCCCCCCAGGTTTTGTATTCCTTTCATTATTTCATTTTCTTTCAGTGTTCGATGCATTTTCAGTCCACCCTTTTCTTAATAGGGTTTAATGTGTGTATGTAGGTTGTATGTGTTTAACATTCCACTGATACACATGTTGTAGTGTGACACTTGCGTTGTTTTATATTCTTTAAAGGTCTATCAAAAGTTTGTATTCACAATTATTGTGATTTTACATTGTTATAATAACATGTTGTACACTTGTATGTGATAATGTTTTGATTTGTTTTTGTTTTGTTTTTGTTTTGTTTTTGCTTGGTGACAGTACATGTACATAATGCACAACATACAGATGTAGGCCTGCATGCTGTGCCAGTAGTATGTACTTCAGTTTCAGCTTCATCTTTAGCTCATAAAGGAAAAAAAGTGAATATTTTAAGCAATTTGTTTCATTTTTTCAATACCTCAGTGGGATATTATTAGGTACATTGTAAACAATGTGGTAGACAGCATACATTATGAGTCATCCGTTCACATCATTGTACAGAAGCTTAGTATGTACACAGTACAAAGTATACACACTGAACACCTGGAACTTCTTCCAAGCCAGTATAGTAGTATGAATTACAGACCTGTAATTACTGGATCCAAGGCGGGGTCTTGGACATAGTGTGGTGATATGATTACAAGTGGAATGCTATCCACCTGTATGCCACATGTGGGGCTCTGAGTAGCAGTCCCTGAGGAAATGTTATTGTGTACAGAACTCCACTCTTAATCAGGAATGATGGCTGCCGCAGAGAACTTGTCCACGTTTTTCAATTCCTTCCGACTCGCGATGACCGCATCTGCAGAGGTCGCCATCAGTAGTGTTATTTTTCTTTCTTTATGTTTGTATGCAGTTTGCCAGCTGTGTGCTTGTCACGCAACCATCTATTGTTTGGCAGCGTGTCCTAGATTAAAGAGAAAAACCAGTCTTTCTTCATGACACATGAATGGTCATAAAACCTGGGTATTATAATTTTTTTGTTTCTTTTGTTGTTTTCTTGTTGCAATATCTACAGCTTGTTTTGTGCATATCAATGTTTTTCTCTTTTTTTTTCCATTGGTTATAAATTTTGCATAGTGCTTGGACACTTTTTAATACAAGGCTGGTTCTGAAAAAGAAAATATATTGACTGGAGGTCGGTTTGATTGAGAAGACAAAGTTGCTTTTTTTAATGACCATATATTGCAAAATTTGAATGTTCATGAGTTAAAAATGTTTGTAAATGACATACAGTATGTTGCCTGGATGCAATTGTCCAGATGATTTCGCTCTGATGTTGCTCATGTACAAATGTAATATGTTCTCATTTATTTCGTAAATATAGTTTGAAATGTTGATAATATTCCATCATTTCAGTAGATGCATGTAGGCCATATGTTTTTTATCATTTGTAGAATATTTCTACTTGAGAAGCTACAGTGCTGTGAAGTTGCCGTACCTTTATGACAGGACTTTTTAATCAAATGAAATGTGGGAGAAACAGATTTTTGTGTATTTGTTTGTGTACTTATTTGTTTTTTTGTTTTTGTTTTTTGTTTTTGTTTTTTTAACTGTATCAGAGCTGCCAAGCTTCCTTGATTATGAAGGAGGCCCTCTGAAAATGTTAAATATTTTCGTCAAGTCCTAACAACAGAATATCAAACCATCCCAGCTGTGGTAAAGAGGTTTGGCCCCTGTTGAGCTGCACGTAATGCACCAGTCTCCCTATTTGCTCTTTGGGACCCGCTTTTGGTGCCCGAATGGCGCAGGCCTTGGCTTTATATAGCAAAGAGCACAGAAATTTCGATTTGAGCAACTTGACGCTCAAGTGATCAAGTCAGGCCCTTTGAGATCAGATCATCCCCATATCAAAAATTCTGTGCCATGCAGTATGACTAAATTTATAGTATTTAGACATTGCTTCTGTGATGTAGTAACAACCCTCGAATTGTGATGACATAGCTGCTTTAAACTGTAGTTTCCACAGGCCTTGAGTTAAACCATTGTAACTTGATGTGATCATTTGGTAGCACATCAGCATGACTGTCCCCATATGAGTTTTGTACAATGTATTAGCACAGGGAGTTGTTTCATATGGTAATTGCATCAAACTCATGCTTGATCTGCAGGTCTCTCTTTATCCCTTCTCTTCTCTAAAGTCTGTATCATCAGTCTATTGTTAGACAAGATTGTACGTTTTGTATACTGTGTACATCAAATATTTTGCAAGGTTTCTATTTTTGCAAATTTTGCAATTTGGACACTATTTGCAAATTAAAAAACACACGAAAATATCAACTGTGATACTGACATGAATGTGACATGCATGCATACATTTCTCCATTCAGTCCTGTACTCCACGATCGCAAATTTAACCACTCACGTAATTGTGTAGAAGACCCGATTTGCGAAAATGATATGGCATATACAGTAGTCTGTGAAATTACACATAAACTGCAGTATTAGGTACTTTCATCTTAATTGCAATCAGGAACCAATTCTTTAAAAGACCGAAAAAGAAAAAAAAAAGAAGAAGAAGAAGAAGAAGAAGAGGGGAATATCAAATGATCATTTTATAAGGTCTGACTCCCAAGTCTTCTCCTTCTTACCATGTAGATTCCAGCATCAAAGATGGCTTGTTTCACGAGTTCAAGAAGTATGGCCAGGTGACAGCGGTCACTGTCCAGGGGTCTGGGGATGAGAGGGCAGGCATCGTCTTCTTCAAGCGGTAAGTTATCCTTCACTTTCTCCCCCCCCCCCCATTCGCATTCTTAAATTCTCATTCTATTCCTCCTCTCCACACATAAGTTTCGCTCCTATGTTGCAATGATGATAAGGAGGATGCGTAAAACATGAGTCAAAGCACGGTTCTAGCTTCAAAGATTGCAGCGAGGAAAACGTGATGCCGATTTGTTTTCTTTTAAATAAGGTTTTATGAGCACATGACTCATTTAACAGATCTCAAAGAAATTTCACTAAGTGTACTCCTAATTTGTTGCCCCATATACCTATATTTGTGTTAGTTGTGCACAACTTGATATGATGTATAGTATACAATCTTGGTAGATCTGATAAATGGGCATAGTACAGGGAAGTGCTTGAGTAAAGCTAGCAAGGAGCGTGGCAATTGGACTGAAAAAAAAAGGAGTAAGAGAAAAAATAATAATAAAAAGGAACCTGGTATAAATACTCAATTCTGAGTGATGCATGCCATTAAAACCAAAACAACAACAATGAGTGTATTAAATGCACTTCTGTGATGCAAATAGTCTGAAGAAAATACAGCTCATGCCAAAGTTTTGCACACCCTGTCTTCCTCTTCCACATGTCGCAGAAAGTCCCCTCTCTCAAAACTGTGCTGTTGGTTGCGCAATGTGCAGAACATTGGGATAACGGCGCATTTTTATCATAATTTTGAAGTGAGGTGAGATGAGAAAAATTGTAGCAATTTTCCTGTGGCTTTTCTTATACTTGCAGCAGGGGAAGAAGTTTAGCAAAGTTGGTTGAACTCTGATTTTAAGGGTTATTGAGATTGGCTGATCTATGCTTACCATACAATCAAGTTTGCTTGATGATCTGTGCTACCATACAATGGGTTTGCATTGTAATGGGGCAGGGATGCGGACGGGGGATGAACATCTGATCGCTCAAACAGAATGATTACTCTGACCCTACAGCCAGGGTTTCCTCCTTCAACGGAGAAGATTGCATCCCTTGATTGATATTTACCATCAGTGAATTAGAGCAGTTGTCGAGGGGATACCTTGAGGACGCCTTGGTGTGACACGCAAGGCCTGCTCGAAAGGGTTACCCATGCTTTCACAAGCTCACACCAGTGTATCCTCCCCCCCCCCCTTGAGGTATTTCTATACAGCTACTGGTGCAAGATTTAGGAAAAGAAGAAGAAGGAAAAAACAAACCTCTGATTTGTAATTTATGATCTGACTTTCATTTTATGCAGTCACATGCTTCTTAGTCACTAAAAGTCTCTTTGCTGAAGCAGATGTACACAAATGTATGCAGTAGGCAAGACCAGAGTAGCGAGTACACTATTTATTTGTTTTAGTCATACATTTGAAATTGAAAGAAAGGCATAGAAAGGGAGGTGGAATGAAGAAAGGGGGGACTTTGAGCATGCTGAGGTTAATATGAAAGTTCTCTGCTTCATTGTTTTGTATGCTGCACATTTTTCTGTGCTGTGCAAAGGTGTCTCTAGATGTAGTGTAGGAAGCCATAGAGCAGGGAAATCAATGTTAGCCTAAAAAACAGGACCTGATGTGTATGCAAACACTGCAGTCGCTGGCTGGTGATAGTCATACCTTTCGTGAGCTGTATGGCCGATCTTCCCGCTGAGATCATGACAATATTAAAGTCTTGGGCTTCAAGCTAGCGCGTGCGTGCATGCACATTTGGGGGACAGGTAGCAAGGGCTAGGCTGTTGTGTCCAGCCTCCTGCTGATGTCAGGAAAAAAATGTTTAGTGGTCATTCATAGTAGTAGGCACTAATCATTCCGTGGAGTTTGAGCTACATTCAGCCATCACCAGCAGACGCAGACTTGCTGCTGCATCAACAAAGTCTGCGGGCAGGAAGAACCTGTTGTAGGAAACTGCCATTGCCACACCTCAAGCACATTTTGAGGGAGTATGTACCTGATGCGTTGGCATGGCAACAACATCCATCTTTCATGCACACCAAATTTTCTCATCCCTTTATTGCATGCACTGCCAAAATATAGGTCCTTCCTTACCCCATTCAAATTTGATATTGAAAGCCATGGCAAGTCGTTTGGTTTTCTATTTAAGAATCCAAAGGTATTCATCATACTATACTCTCCATTTTGATACTGAACCATATAGCCATTCCTAAATACTACATACGGCTTCTTCTGTCCATCACAATGATTCAATTCTCCCCACAAATATATTGATCTCAAGCACAGAATTTGCTCTACGAAATACCGCTGCCACACAATGTGATGGAGTGCCCTGTATGTACTTTGCTCTGTTTGGTTTTTGTGTCATTTTTACTGGGTGTGTCTGTCTTGCATCAGCCTCGATGCCAACAAGATCTGCCTGGATGGTGTCGCAGCTGACTTCAGCTGCGAGCATGATGTCACTTTCTATTATTAGCTCATGATCTCACTCTTCTCTCTCTCTGTCTTTCTCTTTATCTCGTCTGCGATGCTTGGATATCCAGGGCGGAGGATATGGAGAAGGGGATGGCTGCCTCGAAGGGGAAGCTCTTCTTTGGATGCGAGATGAAGCTGTCTCCATGGGAGGGTGCAGGTAAGGCTACACTCACTGGAGGACACACCCTCTGTGGGGGTCCCTCCTGTTTCCATGACGATCATGACCACACCCATCAACAGAGTCCAGAGGTTAAAATCATCCTATCAAAAAAGAAAAACAAAAATCCTTAAAACATAATCACATGAATTGCTCTTTTAGCTGTGACATCCTGTTTCTTCTTCTATATCAATTTTCTGTTTGTTTTTCCTCGAAACTGTGAACTTTATCTTGTAGATAGCAAGCTTGGACACCTATGTAAGCATTTCTCAATGTATCTCACATTTCTGTACATTTTTGCTGTCTTTGCCTTATGTAATCAAAGAGATGCAGTGTGTATTTTGTCTTGTCTGCCTGATCTCTATCTCATGTCAAGAAATCTGTATTCCAGTAGCCCCCTCATTTTAATAGTGGTTCCCCTCTGCTGACAAATCAAATGAAATAAGAGTAGAACTACAAGCTAATAACAATTTCAGCGGCATGAAACATAATTGATATGAATGAAACAAAGGCTTCTTGTTATTATATGACTAAGATCTAAAAGACTGGTCTTTGCTGGCATTTTGTGTGTGTGTTGAGATTTGGGATTTTGTACAGTACCTACTGCAATTAGAATATTGAAAGTTTGTGATTGGACTAATTAAAATAGATATTGACAGAAAAGTCGAACAGGGAGAAGAGAATAGAAGAGGAACATTGAGCATGAGTTTACCAGTCACCTGTAATATGAAAAGTCCCAAGACCATTGTATAGGATATACATGGAGATTCAAGAATTTTTATACATGACCAATATCTTTTGCTATCTGATTCTGAACATATATTACTCTTTATCTTGCCACTTCCGAGTCTGTTCCACTGTAGGGAAGGATAGTAGAGTTGGTTGTGTATGAAGATTAATATATCTTATATGAAATGCTTTATGAGGGCGGTTGGTATGTTTTCATAACACGATCAAAACATTGAGAACAGCCCTTGTTTATGTAGTGTGTATGTGCTCCAGTACAGTGCAGAGCTGATGCGCAGTAGGCATGGGGCATGCTGCTATGGCATGCACACAGTCACATACACACACTTTCGTATGCAGACGAAGATACACAGACACACACACACACACATGTACAGATGCAGTTTTACAAGTATACAACACACACACACACACACACACAGCCCTCACCACAGACATATTGCTGGCACTCCATCAACATACATTTTATATGCAGTGCTCACCTATACCATGGAGCTGCTAGCTCCATGCCCATACACTCCTGTGTGTCTAGCTGCCAGCTCCTGCCTGCTTTTATTATTACTACACACAGACCTGTGTGGCAGCAGTAGCTGTGCACGCAGCTACCGGTACTCTGAAATTGTAGGTTCCCCTCTCTTGCACTCGCTTTCAACGTAACACTGTGCGTAGGTGCAGTCTTTTTTAACATAGTCCTTTTACTGTTTAGCCTCATAAAGCCTCTTAAGTATGTTGCCATGGCAATAAGTATTTCTTGTTTCTTTGATGGTTAATGGAGACGCTGATGAAAGGCTACTTTATTTCTCAAACACACAGAGAATTCAATTTGAGAGTAAGGACTGGTTTATCGGTCAAAGCAATCATAAATTGCTTTGACTTTAAAATCTATTCTGTGATAGCCAGCTTTGGATGTTTGGTTTGATACAAATCATTTCAGCATGTGCTTTGTTTGATTTCATTGTGTGTAAATATTGAAAGATAGTGCCAAAATTAATGAATAGATAAATAAATGAGGGAATGAAAAAAAAATAATCAGTGAAAAAAAAATGCTTATAAATTCTATAGAGTTGCATAAGATAAAAACTTGGGTTGTAAACTCCATTTTATATTCTAGAAATGTGCTTCGTAATTTTGTGAACTTTGCAGACTATAGCAAATTTGGGGAGAAGTAACTTTGCATTTCAGCATATTGGGTACAAAGTAACACAGTGCCCCCAAACAAACAAGAAAGACCATTTCATTGTTTTGTTTATTGGCATGTCTGTTCTGCGGTTACAGTAGTTTCATTCTTTATCATATTTTCACAAATGTTCACTGATCAGCTTTTTGGATGTGCCAGAATTCATCATCTAGGCTGTGTTGACAGGGTACATCTCTTTACATTACAGTTAGTAGATCCATTGTGAAATGACTGCTGGCAGAAACTTAGGGTGAAAAAAATTTGAAGGTTGACTTTGTATTTGAAAATTAGCATGAGAATGTAGGATTCAATGTAGATTTTCTGGATCTTTCTTGTTGGAAAACATACAATGTGTTTTTAGAAAAAAAAACAGAAAGAAGAAGAGAAGATTGTCAAAGGCATTACAGTGAGCTCCTCTGTCATTGGGCGGGCGTAAAATCACTGGTATTGAATTTAGAATGTCATTTGAAATCACAAGCAACGCGAGCAACCCTGAAACTTGGGATTCTGATTGGGCAACAGCCATGGGCATGAGCTTCTCGAGTTGAGATCAGTGGTAATAATACCCTGTATGTTTGAAGTATTATGGCTGCAATGTGTGTTTTAAGTTCTTTCTCCTTGATTAGGCATCATTATTTTTTCTTTTGTTTGTTATTCCCAGGAATTGAATAAGATGAAAGAATGGCTCATAATATTGGTTGATTATGATTATGGTTATTGTTATTGGTTTGATTGTGATTATGATTATGTAACATGTTTACAAGTGTATGTTGGGGCCAACACATTCTCCTATGCCCATATCATAATATCTCTAGCTCTGAAAACAAGTACATCTTGAATTCTCCCTTTGCACCAGACAAACTGGTGCAAATACTTTCAGCCATATTTTGCATCTCTTTTCCAACAAATTAGCATAAAAAAAGAAAAAAAATATGGCTGCTGTGCCATTAATAATCATTTACTTTTCAGTCATACATTGTACAGAGATTGGTTTGAGATTATCGATATGAAGACAGTGCTGTATGTTGTGGCGTACAGCACACTGTGTTATCAGTGCTGTTCTCCCCCCAACCCTACCCCGCCCCACCCCACCCCACCCCTTTCCATATATTGTTTTGTAAATATATGACTGCGGTGTTTTTAGTGCGTGGGTCCGTTATCAACACGGAGGGTTTGCGCAGGCAATCAAGAACTGGAGACAAGGCAGCGGGAGAGCAGGAAGCCTGCCCGGCATTTTATGCTAATTATGCACGGTAAATCATTGGTCGCTGTTGGTGTCGCCTCGCTGGTGATAAATCGTAGGCAACCATGCAACAAGGCCACCGTGCTGTTGCTATGGCGACTGGCAGGCATCTTTCTCTCTTCCTCTTTGGCTCCTCCACAGCTGCCCCATTCTTCCTTGCTTCCATCACAAGCAATCATCTCTCTCTTTCTCCCTCCCTCCATCTCATTCAGTCTCTGTCCTCTTTGGAAGATTTTTTTTTCCCCCTTCTCTCTCGCCAAGCTCATTTTGTATCTCTGCCGTCAGATCGGCCTGACCTAATGAAAACTGAAAGATGTCCAAGCGATGAATTGTATGATTCCTTCAGTGCATCCATGGCTGTCTTTTTGAGAGCGCAGTGAGCATCAAATTTTAGCTAATGGCCGAAAGATTTCCTCCCCATGTTTGGTAGTGTGGACTGCAATGTCCATTAACCGTAATCTATATCAGAAATGACTGTCACGCAGAAACACCACATACTGTGAGATTTTTTTTATTTGAAGAGTATTTTGTGTGATACCACGACATGCATATTGATTCGTTTCAAGCTGAAGTGCTCTCATTTAAATCAAGTCCATCTCATCTTCTGACGTCCATCTCAGCTTGTGACGTCCATCCCAATGAAAATTTTTCCTCTTATCTTTTTTTTTTATTACTCTGTGATCTAAATTTACTTACAGTCTCCAGGCTGCTGTCCATCCATTCAAACGTGCAGTTAATCTGATCAGAACGAGACGTCAAAATATTGAAATATGACTGCCTTTTTACCAAGTGTCTCTTGCTAGAAGTCAAGTCTTCCCTTGTTGCTTTTGCAGCAGATTTGAATATGATTCTGATGCATAAACTTTCTCATGTATACTCTCTTCAGCCTCTAACATTTCTTCTATCATGGCTCCAACAACTCTGTCAATGTTGATGTGATTTTTTTTTTCAGTTGTCAGTATGTGAGTATAAAATAAGTAGAAGGCATGCATTTACACCGACCTCCCACTATCCCCCCTTTGGCATTCGTGCTCCTAAGTCCTTGCTTTCAGATGTGCAGATCAACTTCCATGCTTCATCATTTACAATTTTTTTCCTTCTTTCATTCTTTTTTTTTTAACTGCATTTTTGTTTAGTTGTTTGTATTGCTGTCACTTTACCTCGTAGATGTTTTTGAGGTCTCAGCTTTGTATTTTTTAAAGTTTGTATCCTTTGCGATCTGCATTTCTCGTATACCTTTTCCCTATCTGACTCTGTCTTTCTATGCGTCTTTCTTTCTCTCGTTCACTCCATCATACCCTCCATCGTATGTCATCCAGTCCCAACCTCCAATTCATATTCATCTTTTCATTTCTCCCTTGTGAGGGCCTTCACTCTGGCAGTACATCAGGTCTACTCAAGGTCTTGACGATGTCTAATTGGATTCTGTCATCTCTCTTATAGCTTTTCATTTGACTTCCCTGCCCAAGTAGAATTTCTTTTAAATATTTTCTCTCTCTCTCTTGATTTTTTCTCGCCAATGCATTGATTTGAGGCTTATTGCCTTTTGCTACTCTGAAGAGAGGCAGTTTGTTGTGTCAGTGAAGAAGTTAAAAAACGGCGATTCCGTGAAATATTCCAGAGGCCCCCTCTTCCCGCCACAAGAGGCGCTGCTAACCTGGCTCCTCTCTGAAGGGGAGTGCAGGAGATATTCTCCATAGCAACAGCCAATTTTTGTCAAAAGGTTGAGTTGAAAAGGAATAGATGGAGGAGAATAAGATTATTGGAGTCTCTCTCTGCCCCCCCCCCCTTCTCCGTGATAGGAAAGAGACAGCCGTGTGCCACTCCCTTGATGCCATCTTACCACGCCGTGGGATTGATTTCACCGTTCAGCCCTGACTTGAAAAAAACAAACCATAAACATAGCTCTCTTTCTCACTCGGTACGTTCGAGAGAGGATGCACAGATTCTCAATTGAGGAAATCAAATCCTATGAGCCGCTGACATTAGTGATGTCCTCACTATGATTTGAAATCTTCAGACATCCCTAAACAAGATTTAAGCCAGGCAGTCTCTTTAGGCTGATATGAATAGAAGCACGATTGTAACTTTGTGCAATTGAATCAAGATCTGATCGATACAGCTGTAGAGGTAGCCTGTCTTTAATATGACTTCAATATGCAATAAACTCAAGGTTAATTGCATCACAAAACTGTATCATTGTTGGCTTGAGAGTCAACTGTACATTGTGCATGCTAGAGGTTGTACATTGTACGTCTCCAAGATTTCTGAGACATGACTAAAAGCTATGAGAGGGTTCTCTGTGGTAAAGATGCTCATCTCCCTTCTCAAAGTTGGTAACCGGTTTATGTTTACCCGTGATACAGCTGTCATATAAACAATGCAAGATTGCCATGCCAAGATCTACTTGTTTACTGAAAGCCAGTGACTTGCATAAAGCACACCCCATAATAAAAAATGACCTCTTACAAAGTGTGTATATATATTTAAAAGCTGTATATAGTGCTGTCAAATGAAGCAGGGGTCCTATGAAACTCAGTTGTGACACTTTTTTTCAGAGGAATATCTCTAGCTGAGCTGGAATTCTTAGTGTGCATCAGGTTCTTTCTGCGTTGGGTTTTGCATTTCATAACTTCTGGCATTTTATTCACTCCTTCCTTCACCCTTATGCAGGTGCACACACATACAGATGAATACAAACAGACTCCGTCTTTCCTTCTATGTGGCTGCGCATAAATTGTGGTATATATTCAAATATCAAAAGTCACAGCTAAACTTCTGGCTAGTTTTTCCCACGCAATCCGTGTGATTTTGTTCGAACAAAGGCAAGCCTGACGTGCCGCAAATGTCGGGGTAAATTTTAGCGTTATCACTACTGGTAGCCATGACAATACATCAAGATGATGACTCTACGAATTGTACGTCGTGTCCTCAATCACGAGGGCATTTTGAGACGTCTTCAGTTTCTTTTTGAGCTCACAACAAACAGTATTGTATTCTCCCACTATGAGTGGATTGAGTAATGTTGACTACCTCAAGTACCACAGGTCTTTGTACCGAAGGGAGAGTATTTTTAGACCTTTTTCTGTCGTATAAACAACTTTCACTCGTGGAAGGCTGGGTGGTGGTGACTTATGATGATACATTTCACATTCCTCCCGGCACGTTGGAGATTTCCATTACTCAGTCTCGTCATTCAGGGCTCTCAGGTGCGGTTAAACCTTAGCAGGTATATTTCTTTTCCTGCCCGCCTGTGTGGTATCGTGTCTTCATGAGTTGGAGTCAGAGGTGATGAGGTGGGCCCCCCACCAGATGGTGGTAAGGTGGGCTCAGAGACAGCGAGGCGAGATACACCTTGGTGCCCGATTCTGTGGATGAGGTGGTGCTCCTCTAAATTCCTTCTTCTCCCGCTTCATGCTCGCGGTCGCCGATTCCCATCTCAGTCGGCATCACTCCCGAGTGTTTGTGGCTGTGGGAGGCGGAGGAGGCGGAGAAAGAGGAAGACCTTGTCGATGACCTGGCTGACTCTTCAACCCTTTGAGGACGAGGCCCGAGTATACTCGGGCAGGTGTCTATGGGAAATGCGTGTTATAGCAAAACCAAGCCCGTTTTCAATGGGTTAAAGAGCATGTTTTTTTGTACAAGTCGGTGGTGTCTTCAATTGTGTTGCGAGTGCATGTATGGAATTTGCGTGTATGCTACCTTTGTGGAAATGGAAGCCAGATGTATCATCGACCTTGTTGATATGTAGGCAGAACAACAGCACACCACAGAATTTAAACTTACATTGTGTGCCTCTCTGTCAAATTTATCAGTAGATGTTCCAGGGAAGTAGTTGCTATCACAGTAAGTTTGTATTTTAGCAACTCTTGAAAAGGGAAGTTTGCCTAATGGTCAGTTTTAAAGGAAGAAGTCAGGAATAAATGAAGAAATCGCAGGTGCAAGTACCAGTTTACTGTCTTACACTTTCAGAGCTGTTTTAGAAGCTTGCTTTTGACAAATGCATTTATTTTGTTACTTCCAGAAATTTTTGTCACCATTTTTGTCCTTTATATCTGCCACCTGTAGACATCAGCGTGGATGACAGCGAAGTCAAGTATTTTGAGAAGGAGCTCGATGAGTACCATCCGAGGGCCACGAGGACACTCTTCGTCGGAAACCTTGACCGCACCATCGACAAGGATGAGCTTCACGATGCCTTCTGCAAATTCGGGGACATAGTGGTAAGAAGCAGTGTACAGAGATACCGTTAGGTGTCTTTCATAATGTTTGCAGTATTTTGTACTGTTTTTGTTTTCTTTTTTGTTTTTTGTTTTGTTAAAATACCGCAGGTTTTATGGGAAATGCTGTTTTTCCCATGTTGTGTTACCACACATGTCTTTTGCAAGAATGGTGAAAAAACTGTTTTTCCTCCAATGATATGCCTGAGAAAACTGGTTGTTTACAAGGTTTGAATCCTTGCATGTATTGTAACATCCTCTTGTAATCTACTCTCCTACGTGTTACACCTATTGACTTTAAAAAAAAAAGATCAAGGCAGTCTGTGATTCTAGAAACATAAACAATATTCAATTTTTGTCATGTTCGTATGATAACAGACAGTGTAAGAATATTATGAATCTGGTGGATTTTGACCCAGAGGTTTATGTCCAAAACTGCCATGGATATCATATTGGGTATGAGCAAGGGGAAGAGTAGCTTTTTGTGTTTGTGTGTGTGTGTGTTCAACAAATAATACCACAGTATTGTATCTTACGAAGAGCGGAGGAAATGTTTGACAGTGTATCTTAACATCTCTGACAGTACAGTTGAGACTGGCAGTAAGAAAGAAAACAGCAGCAATGCCCCTAGTTTAATCATGAAACCTTTGACCTAAGACTTTGAGGAACTCCCATCATTAGAACTGTACGGGCCTTGAATTGAGGAGGATTGTGATGAAACCAAGACAATCGTAGATGCATTGACCAGCAATTGTGACAATGAGATGGAAAGATAAAATAAAAATGAACATAACCAAAGAAAAAAAACGAACAGTACTAATGATAATATTAGAACTTCATGAGATATGCTGATGAGTTCCTTGACAATTTTCTTGTTATTTTGAAGCCATACATGTTTTCCTTCTGCATCATAGGATGTCGGCAGTCAAACATCAAATTGCAAAACCCAGTGAGATCGTAACCGTGAGATCATTTCTGTTTTTGAAGCCGTAGTGGTGATTGGTCTTTTGTTTCTGCTCTCCTTTCTTCCGCAGCATATTGAGATCAAGAAGCCGCAGGCTGCCCAGCCCTTTGCGTTCCTCCAGTTCTCCAACATCGACAGCGTGGTGAAGGCGCGCAAGAAGCTGGACGGGGAGTACGTTGGCAAGAACAAAGTCAAGGTATGAAGGACAGTCTCTGGGGCTTAAATTTGTCTCTTCGCAAAAGGATACTTAAGGTTTCCAAACCGTTGAAGAGAACTAAGATTCAAAATGCCAACTGACTTCTGTTTGTGCATGGATTGTCTAAAGGTTAGAGCAACTCATTCTTGATTTATTCATGCCTTGATGGAAGGCGTCAGTCATTGAAAGGATCTATGAGTGGTGTGACTGTATTTACTGTCATGCAAAAGAGTCAGATTAGCTGATTCAGTCAGTGTAGGATTCAAGAAACTTGTTTGCACGATGACATGTATTTAAACTTACCACAAACTACTTGTTGATTTTGTTGCACTACCGTTACACAGCAGAACTTCCTGCTGTAAGCAAGCCCTAAACTCCCTGCAATGTTGCTAGTTTATCAGTGCTGTGTCCCCCACCCCCTTCCAACTTTATAGTTGGATATTTACATCTCTGCTTTTGTTGGATCAGTGAATTGGGTCAGTGTTCCAGATGAGCTATCTATGATATTTTAGCTGGTGGGCCTTTGAGATAAGTGTGACCTTTGCCCTGCTGTCCATTTCCTCTTTCTACCAGGGTTTGTGGACGCTCAGATAAAAATATGTGATGATGGTTATGTACATGCCATGGAGTTGGCATCCCTTATTTATCTTCATGTTTAAATCCCTTGGGGAAAATGCAAACCTCCAAACTCTGAAGTAGGAACAGGAAGAGAACCAAAAGATTGAGATTGTCATTATCTTTATCTTTTACTGACCATTGTAGAAGTGATCCCCCCCCCCCACCTGAATGATATTCAAGTCCATTCCATTTCCTCCAGTCATGGCACATTTACCAATTTCTGACGTTCCTTGTAAATACCCTGTTTTTTTCTGCTAGTCACATGTTCTTCAAATAACTGCTTTATTCTCATTTGCTTGCGACTTCTCTCGCGGGAGTTCTTTGATTGCTTTCATGGTCTGTGAGAGTTTGTCTTGTGTGTGTGTGTGTGTGTGTGTGTGTGTGTGTGTGTGTGTGTGTGTGTATGTGTGCGTGGGTGTGTAGGTGTGGGTGTGTGTGATCTCCTGTCTTGTTGCATCTTCCTTTTCTCCCGTTCTGTACAATCATTGCCTCCCTGTGAACCTCCACTTCTACATCTTTCTCTCATATGTCTCTTCTTCTTTTCTTCTAGCATTTCCTCTTGCATGCTTCTCCCTCTGCCGTGCTTCTGTTCCTTCGTCTCCACCCTATCCAAGCCGTTATATACCTCCTCAACTGTTGCAGCAATATTTTGTGTTCTGCCTCTCAAATAATTCACAGTGGCCTGTGCACACCTGAAGATGTTGGAATCCCCATTTACTTCATCTCTCAATCCCCCACCCCCTATTAGTCCGTATCAATTGATATGCTGGTTCGCAGCAGCACTCTCATCTCTGCTCTCAAGAGAGTGTGTAACTTTCCATCCCAGCATCGCCATGGCACCCGCCTCTTCCTTATCAATTGCCTCCTGGTGATACCTGCTGGCTATCTGCATTTATAGTGAGGGGGAAAAAAAAGATGCCTGCCTTTCGTGAGTGATCTATAGCGGTGCATTCAGAAATTTCCTACAGATCGTGGAATTCAGCAGGGAAATATTTACTGAATATTGATATGTTTATTCTGAATCTTTTGCCTATTTCTTCTTGAGAGGGAGACTCATTATGGGAGGATGGTAACTCAATCTTCTACTTTTCTTCGAAGGATGCTTTTGATCTTTCCTCCCAGGAAATCCTCCCTCCTTCCTTTTCTTTTTGCGAATGGCGGCAGAGAGTGTTCACTACGATCTCTTCAGCATTAGCTTTGGTGAATTTTAGGAGACCCCTAGATGGCTAATGGATGCATTAGGTTTACAACCCAATATTTGAAATTTGGCTTTGAGCATTATTCGTATAGTGTTTTTGATTCAGTCTGCTGGGAGCTCAACATTGCATTCCCTTCAATCGAGAGGAGTCATTTGAGAGGCTGGGCTTGGTTCAGTCAATGCCATTGCATGGCCAAAGAGATCGCATCGAATCATGTCATCATATTTTTCCCTCTGAATTTTGTCTCGTTTTGTTCTGTTTGCTATTGTGTGAATGCTTTGTTTGGTGAAGAGCTATCTGTACTCTATGCTTGTGGAAATAGTCATAGCCAGCACTTCTGTGGAAACTATTTTATTTATCAATCTGTTTGCTGCCATGAAAGATGATTGAATTTCATGGTTGTGTTAAGTTTCTCTCTGAAGTTGACAATTTATTTCATAAGATAGCAGAGTTCATGAGAAATGTCTCGTACAAGAGCTGCTAACCAATATCCCCCCCATAAATTTCATCTTCATTTTTTGCAGCTTGGTTTCGGCAAGAGTATGGCTACCAACTGTGTGTGGCTGGACAGCCTGGCACCCTCTATCAACGAAACCACGCTAGGCCGCTTCTTCAACCTCCGCTACGGCCAGGTGTCGCGTGTAGTCGTGGACAAGCGGGCTGGCATGGCGCTGGTGTTCTTCTACAACATCGAGCACGCTCAGAAGGCGGCGCAGGAGATGAAGAACGGAAAGATCTCAGGGAGGAGACCGAAGGTGATTAGACCGCGGTGCCCTGCGCGTCCTGGCCACTAGGAATGATGGTTGATTCTCTACTCTCACCTATTCATGAATCTATTTCCAGAAATAATACTTGAAGTCATGCAGAATATTGGCCCAGCTTTTGTTTTGGTTTTTGTCAAGGAATATCTAACCTAATCATTCATAGAATGATGTACCACTAAAAAATGAAAATTATGAACAGATATTAGTAAAACTCTTCTAGTAGATGGTGCACTTTTTTTTTTTTTTTTGCTTTACCAAGGAAGTTTGGTATGAAATGTGACCTCAGCTAGACATTGACTCAAAAGACTACCTGCTGGTCAGTTGTCACTGTAGAATCTCAAGTGATTAGTCCAATAATAAGGGGACAAGGACGCGCTGCCCTCATTTGTTGAAACAGAAGCAGGGTAAAGCGTCAGGAAATACGGGCTATCCAATTGAGGGAATAGACTTCTGGATGTGATGGAAGTTCAGTAGGAATAGGACCTACAGGGGGGAATAGTAGCAGTTGTCGGAAGAGGTAAAGATTTTTCAGGTATCCTCATTAAGCTATAAGTGTATCATGGCCACCCCCGGTTAGTGACCACATGGACAGGAACAATGCAAACTGTGGATTGTTTCTTCTTTGTCCGCTCTTCTATGAGGTCTTTCAACAGTAGCACATCTGCTATTGCTTAGTCTTTGAGCACTTCATTAGACGAAATTGAGTAGGAGGGTGGGGATTTCAGAGTTTTGTGTCACTCTTATTTCTGGTATATTGTCACCTAATGTAGAATTTAAGCCAGTAAAGGATCAGGTGAGGAGTAATTTTGATGGATTTCACTTTTAAATTAAGTGATTTTTTATTTTCCAGCGGAGGCAGCTCGAACTATGCCATCTTGACAATAAACTGTATACCAATTCTTTGTAAGGGTAGCAGTCAGGAAATGTGAACCAACTGTGGTATGGAGTTGTATGGACGAAATTTTTCAATGGAGGAAAGTAGAATAATGAGTGTGGATATGATGAAAGCGAGTAATTTTCAGTAGCTGTCCTGGACTGACACCAAATAAATCCTGTGAGGCATTAGACTGTCTCTCTTACAAGAGGCAACCCCTTAAAGGGTAGTATGTTTGTCACAACCCCTTAAAGGGTAGTATGTTTGTCACAGTTTTTCTTGTAAGATGAGAAACCACTTAAAAAAACCACAAACAATCAAGGAAGAGGAAAATTAGAATGATGATGCTAGTAAGAAGGAAGTATGTAGATGGAGTTCTGATGGTTCTAGACTTTGATGAAAGTCAAAGTGTTTTCAGAATATATGCTGTGCATCATAATCTTCCATGTTAAGCTGCTAATGTCAAGTTTCCAAGTTGGCAGTGTTTACATCGTTGCTGATCTCTTCCGTTTCTTTGGCTCCAACCTGTGGTCAGGTTGACTTTGCAAGTCGGGAGTGCCAGAACCACTTCTACGACCGCATGGAGCGGACGGGGCAAGCTGTATACTACCACCACAGCCGGACGCCCTCGCCCACGGGCTTCGACCGCACCCCAACTCCGGCCAGCTACCGGGAGGGGCAGACGACGGCAGGCACTGGGAGCGGCTCGGGCACTGGGTCAGGAGCCGGCACCGGGAGCTCGGGGACCGGAATCGGAGGCAGCTCGGGAGCGGGAGGAGGAGGAGGAGGAGGAGGAGGAGGCGGTGCAGGAAGGTACGAGTCGCTGAGATGCGGTGCTCATCTCTGGTTCCTGAAGCCGTTCTCAATTTATTGCTGAAAAGATGGAGAGCATTCTTGATTTACAAAAGTTGAGCGTTAGCGTGACCTGCAAATGATCAGCATTCCTGCATGGATGTTTAATTTTTGTCTATGGAGGGAATATAATAGGAATGATAGCAGTGAGGTTAATCCATGTTCACTGTCGTTCACAATTTGTACTTCTCACAAGTTGACCAGTTTTTGTTTTGAATACGCCCAGTAGATATGAACAGGAAGTGATAAAAAAATTCATAGATTTTAGTCTCATATTTGAATGTGATAGTCCAAATTAATGTGACGTTGTGAAGAGAAGTTGGGTCTATACTGATATGCCATCTTAAAGCTTAATAACTGTAACATGTCAATGGGAAACATTCAGAGTATTCAGTAGTGTATAAGTGTAAACAAATTGCTGATTGTTCTGTGCAATTCTATACCATATCCCCTGCAGTGGAGAATTTCGAAACTTCGCCCAGTTTGAAAGTCGGCGGGAGCGTCGTAGCCAGAGCACGTTCAGTTCATCATCGCGTGGAGGCAACAGCAACGCCAACTTCAACTTTTCAGGGAGCGGCGAGGATCCCTTCCCTCCAAGCCACGGGACCTCGGCAGACTTCTTTAGGTCTGGCAGTGGGGGCGAGTCGAGCTCACGCCACTACGAGGACGACTTCGTCGGGTCGCGCAGCAGCGGCGGCAGCTTTGAAGTCGAGGACTCGTACGAGAAGGAGCTCCGCGAGTACGGTTTCCATCAGCGGGAGAGGCGAGAGCAACAGTACAAGGATCGGAGTCGCAGCCTGAGCCCTAGGGATAGGTGAGCCCAGCATCAAACCTCACTCATGTTTTGCATTAGGCTGTATCAGCATGCATGGTGGCATTTGTACCCAAGGTAAAGATCAGGGCTGCTAAATTTTCCTGGCACTGAAGGAGGCTGCATGGAAACTCTTATTTCTCTTTTCATGATGATATGAGTATCTCTGTGATTTATGGGACTGACTATGCCCATCAAAATGCATGTTCCGTGCAAGTATTTTCCTGATTGCTCAGGTCTGAAAGGTGCTTCTAGAAATGAACCTATAGTCGGTGAGTTTGAAAGAAGCACACATGCTGTAAGGGCCAATACATGAACTTGTGTGTTATTACTTGAGCCCGTCTCTCTCTCTCTGCCCTTTTTTCTGTTGACATGAGAAAAATCAGGTAGTGAAAAAAACAAAACAACAACAACAGCAGATTGTGTCAGTCGTTATGTCACCAGGCTAGATTATTCAATTGCTTGGAGAATTAGGTGGGGAATTATAAATGAGTTAAGATCCTACTAGTCCATGAGTTTCTGAGGAAGGACTGGATATATACATGTTTTGCCTGCCTTCTGCACCACTCAGTCAAGAGGGTTTTAGCTGTTGTTTCATTATTGCTGAGATACTCTGGGGAATTTGTGTGCCTGGTGTAAATATGTTTCGAGAGAGAATTGTCAACATATTTAATGTTAAAATTGGCCTGTGGACTAAGCTAATTATTCTTTTCTGTCCCTATATAGCTTATATATTGTACCTGCCAACTGTTCAATTTTAATCTGAATATTCAGATTTTCCACTGAAAGAAAACACATTAATTTCAGTGTGTTCTGATTTTTTTGAAATATCTGTTAATAGTAAAGTATATGAAATTTATGAAAGTTCAGATTTTTTAATAATTTTTCTTTGTTTGTTCAGATTTATTAAGTCTCAGGGTTGGCAGGTATGATATATGCATGATCATAGTAATTCTAGGGATTTTGACACACTCCTTCATTTTCACCTCTACATTTGCAGATATGAGAGGAAGCGGCGAAGTGCAAGTCTAGATTCTCAGGATGACGACAGTCCGTACAGTACGAGGAGTGTCAGCCCACCCATCCGGAGGAGACGGACACCACGAAGCACCATCAATGTCCAGAATAAGGAGGGCTCGTTTACACCTGTCATGCGCAGTCCAAACTCAGAGGATGGTTACCGGGACGACAAATCATGGAAAAGCAAGTATGTGGACAGTGAAGAGAGGAGTTCCTCCTCGGAAAGGACAGAGTCGCAGCGGAAACCAAAGTTAAAATCGCGAAAAGCGGACATAGTGCGCGAAGTGGATGACACAACGCCTCCGAGACGGGAGAAAGGCGACTCGGAAAGGAAAGTAGAAAGGACTACAGAAAAGTTACGGCGGGCAGAGAAGGTGAAGGAAAAAGTGGAAAAGCGAACTGTAGAGGATGGCAGTGACACGAAGGAGAAGCGGAAGTGCAAGGAGGTGAAAGACAGGACAGGTGAAGTGAAAATTGAAGGTGTGAAAGCCAAAGATATCGGCGCCGATGTGAACAGGACGCTCAGTAACAAAATGGTGAATAGTGAGCCCGGTGAGCAGGCTCGAAAGCGACGAAAGTTAGACTCTGAGCAGTTGCAGTCTGTTGTGATTTCCAATGAGGAGGTAGAAATGCAACGTAAGCTTGAGGCGCGGAAGCAGCGGTTCAGTCATAACAGTCCAATAGACATTACAAAACTTCGAAAGGAGAAAACATTCTCATCAGAGAAGTTGTCGTCCATTGTCGCGAAAGCACCTCGATCCTCAATGAGTAAGCTCAACTTGGACGAGAACACCGCAAGCCACAAAGAAAACATTCCAAAAGTCGAATCTGTACTCGGTTTGAGTTCAGATATCAGGACAGTAATAGACACGCAAAGGTCTGTGAAAGACCGCCTTGGCATGAAGTATGAAGTGTCATCGAATGAAAGGACGTTCAATATGGAGTCATGTGACTCGGGTAGTAGCAGTAACTTGTGGAGTGACAACAAGGAGCCGCCAGAGGGGAATTGCTTCTGGAAGGATAAGGACAAGGACAGTGCCTCTGATGAGGAGATTGTGAATACAAGGATTGTCAAAACTGAAAGAGACGATGTTGTCCCTCGGGTAAAATTAGAGAACCCCAATGAGCCGGGAAAGAAGGCTTACTCCGAGAAACCAAAGAAATCACATCGTGACAGAGCTGACAAAGTGTTAGTGAACCGTCACCCATCACATTCCAGTCCCCGAATTCGTTCACAGGAGGTCCGCATACCGCACTTAACAGATGCCGACGAGGGCATTGCCAGCTCCAGCGACCAGGAAACCCTCCCCTCAGACGAGGAAGTGGCTGCACCTGTTCCAAGGATCATGCAGTCAACACCACCTGCTACCGGTGAACTAGAGACAATAGCATTAGGCAGTGGCCCACTACCCACGCCTCCCGTAGATACATTTGAGAAGCCGCAAATTGACTCCAGCTTGAGCTATCGCAAGCAGATGGAGCAAGCTAGAAAGTCATTCGAGCAGCAGAAGCAGCAGCAGGAGCAACTAAGTACTCAGGATCCACAAGCCTCTTCAGCATCTCAGCTTTCTCCAACTCCTACCCCAACATTGTCATTACCCCCACTCTCACAGATGGCACCCTCCAGTGCAAATACCAGCAGAGAGTCCTTTGGCTCGGTCTCGGAGCCATCTGACGAGAAGGACAAACTTAGTGAGGGTAAGAACACAAACCATGATTCTGAGATCACAAAGTGTAAACCAAAGCCCGAACCAGCCGCAGACAGTATCATCGTCGAAATGGAGTGGAAGCTTATACGCCTAGCCCCAGTTGAAATTCCTACTGTTCGTCGCAAACAACTAGACGCTATGTTTCCTGTGACTGGTGAAGATGGCTTCAGCAAGCGTTTATACAGGTCACGACATAGGAGTAGTGAGGAAGATCTTAAGAGTCCAACAGGGAAGGATAAATATGAGGCGAAAACAGAAGGTAGCATTGATAAGATACCCGAGAACAACTCGGTCGAAAAAGCAGAGGAAAGGGAAGAGAAGGATAATCAGGGGGCAGAGGAGATGAGTGAACTTGACAGACGCTTATCACAGGGAGGATTCCATCAGCTGGACGTGTCCACACCCATCCCAGCTCACAATGACGTTGAGTCTCTACCCATGCTATCACCTTGTCCAACACCAGTGAATCAGTCCATCTCAGTCACAGTCAGTGAAAACCTGTCACCCACTGCCTCAGCTCCCTTACTCAGTCCTGCTGTCACGCCAATCAAGGTAGAAAAACCAAGTCCCTTTCCAGTGGAGGGCTTCCAGTTCGGTCTGAACCGGAAAGATTCTCCCATTCCCAAAGATCTTGGTTTTGGTAAGGAGGTGCCCCTGAGTAAAGAGATAACCTTCACAAGTAAAGACTTGCCACTTCACAAAGAATCTCCCTATGCTAAGGACTTTTCAAGGGACCCTATCTTTGGAAAGGATGGTATAATAGAATCTCAAATGAGTGCTTCAACAAAATTGACAATCGCTGCTGTGACCCCACGACTACCAGAAGGTGTTGAAGTGAGAACAAAGTTACCTCCAGAGTTTAAGGACCATTTCACCTCTCCAGAGCGGGCTCTGGAAGAACGGCTGAAAACGGTCGATGCCATGATGAAAAAGGAGGAGGAGAGACAAAGGACTCAGGTTGCCAAATCTTTGGCAACCCTAGAACGTTTGAAGAAAGAAGAAGAAGGGGCCGGTGAGCTTGGGAAAGATGGTGGGAAGTCTGACTGTAAAGACAAGAACGAAATTGGCCGCTTAAATAACTTGAATATGACATCTCTCGGGACGTGTACTCCTCCAGCTACTCCAACGACCCCTGGGACTCCTGGAGCTCTTGGTGACTTGAAGCCTGGAGATTCCCTTGGAGGCAGCAAGGCCAGACTAAGCTACATCTATGGCAGGATCAAGAAGAAAACTAGGAGTCTAGAATCTGATAACCAATCAGGGGAAGACAGACTGAAAAAAGATCTTCTGGATTCAGAGGATCCATTCGACCAGTTACGTTCTCGTTTCAAGAGAAGGAGTATCTTTGATCAGGACCTTGCACGTCTCGAAAATAGTGCACATACCTCCGAGCCAGGACAGGAGAAAAAGCATGGCCACCTTGGTGTTCCGATTGTGAGACCTGGAAAAGACCACAGTCGCCTTTCTGGTCTACACCAGAATAGTGGCAGACCAAGTCTCTCGTATGGGTCCAATCCTAGTGGATACCATAAATTGGGACCAGGGAGAGGATCTCTTCCAGGAGGCCTACGAGATCCAAGAGACCCAAGAGAAAACAGAGGAGATACTTTAACATCACCCAGTCGTGATGATCCAAACAAGTCAAATCTTACAGAACAGAAATCCATGTCTGAACCAAAGACCAAAGAACCTTCACCCCTGAAGTCTATCCTCAAGAAAGATTCACAAGTTTTAGCTGATGCAAGGACCAGCGAAGATGGAAGTCCAAATAAAGATCAGAAATTTGATTCAGACCAAGTGACCAGAACTGACCAGAAGCTTGGAGCGCAGAAACGGAAGAGATCACCCAGTCCACCCATACCTGAGAAAGCTCAAGAAGCCAAAACTGACAGTGATGGAAAGAATGAAAATAAGTCTTTGTCGGGGGCAAGCCAGGCATCCAAGAAGCCTAACACTGCAGAGGTACCAGCCCCTCCTCCCCAGAAGGAATACCCAACCAATATGCTCATAATGACGCCAAGAGAGTATGGCAAGAAAGACCCTAAAGTTGGAGCCAAAGTCAAACCAGTCAAAGACAAATCTGGTAAAGATGAAAAGAAGCCACTTTCAAAAGCGGGTAGCAAAGATAAGATCATGGAAGAAGAGAAGAAACCGTTGATGAAAGTGGGAAGTAAAGACAAAATTGTGGAAGGAAAGGTGAAAGAGAACAAGGAGAAGGACACCAAAGATTCTGGCAAGACTGATGGCAGGGAAATTGTGAGGAAATCCAGTGAAGGGTCTTTGGTAGGAAAGTCCTCATTGGAGAAGGGACCTACCAGGGTAGCGACTGATGTAAAGAAAGATCCCAAGAAGGTTGCCAAGAAGGATAGCAGTACATCTGACAAGACTTTGACCACTGAAAAAGTAGAAATCCCCAAAGATGACGATAAAACCCCGCCCAAGGTGGCCAAGTGCAAAGAGGCTCCTGGGACTGAGAAAAAGCACAAAAATGAGGAATTGAAGAAAGATGATTCTGCTGTGAGGAAAAAGGTGAAGGAAAAGGATGTTGCTGCAGACAAAATCAAAGGAAAGGAGGGAGAGAAAGAAAAGAAAGATGTGAAAGACAAAGTCATTAAGACAGAAAAAGTTGATGTCAAAGAGAAAGTTGTCAAAACAGAAAAGAGTAGTGAGGATGAAAAGAAGGAGCAGAGTGATAAGAAAGAAGAATTACCTGACAAATCAACCCTCAAGAAGAAAGATCCCAAAGGCAAGGAGGTACCAAAAACCAAGGTGAAACCAAAGGAGAAGATGAAAATGGAGAAAAAAGACAAAGATCATGCCGAAGGAGACAAGATTGAAAAGTTGAAAGATCAGGAAGCAGAGGAAAAAGAGGAGAAGGAAAGAGAAAAACGTGAAAAGGACAAAGTGAGAGAGGAGAAGGATAAGCCAAAAGATGAGAAGAAGGCAAAAGTTCCTGCAAGGGTAACACCCCAGGAGAAACATGCGCCAGCTAAGAAAGTCAAGCCATCAGCCTCGTCTTCCAGAGGTGGTGTCGCTGCTCTGCTGTCTGCCCTGTCCAGTGCAGAGGATAGCTCAGATTCCGAGGGTGAGCTACAGTTTGAGCAGTTCATCACCCGTCAGACCAAGATGAAAGAATCTGCCAAGCAGCAGCAACAAAAGCCAAAGAAAAAGCCCGAAGTGGAAAAAAGATCATTAATCTATGACTCTTCTGATTCTGACTCCTCTAGCTTTGATGCTGATTTCACAGGACAGACCAGGAAGAGTGCACCAGATGGGCAGCCAAAAAGCAAGACCAATGAAAAGGTTCTGCAAAAGTCAAAGAAAGTAAAAGATAAACTCAATAAGAAATCAAAATTAGTGAAAGTAAAAGAGGAACTAACTGACACAGACGGTGAGTCAAAGGTCAGTGCTTCTGATTTAGATGAGCCCAAAGTGTGTGCAAAATCTGCAATGAAGAAGCATAAAGAGCTTCCAAAAGAGGAGAAAGCTAGTGTGAAGCACAAAGATGTCACCATTAAGAAAGAGAAGGAGGACTTCAAGGAGGGAAAATCTGACAAGGCCAAGCGTGGGAAAGATGGTAAAAGACACGACAAGTTTGAACCAGATATTGAAATTAAGCAAGAGCCTAAGAGTGAGCCTGAGGCAGAAACAACTCCCCGTAAAAAAGACACACAGAGCAAGACAAAGAAGCAGAGGAAGGAGGAGGAAAAGGAGAGACTGCGAATTAAGAGAGAAGAGGAAGAGAGACTTCGAGCCCAGAAGGAGGAGGAGGAGAGGCTCAAGGCAGAGGAAGAGGAACGGCTGAGACAGGAAGAGGAAAGAAAGAGGGAGGAGGAAGAAAGAAAGCGTAAGGAGGAAGAGAAAAGGAGAAAGGAAGAGGAGAAGGAAAGGAGGAGGGAGGAGGAACGACAGCGGAAGGAGGAGGAAAGGCAACGGAGGGAAGAAGAGAGGAAAAGAAAAGAGGAGGAAAAAAGGAGGAAAGAGGAGGAGAAGAGGCAGAAGGAAGAAGAAAGACGTCTGAAAGAGGAGGAAAAGAGACGGGAGGAGGAGGAGCGAAAGCGGAAAGAAGAGGAGCAAAAGCGAAAAGAAGAGGAGCTGCGTGCTGAAGGAGAGCGGCGTGCAGAAGAGGAGCGGCGCGCAGAGGAAGAAAGGCTCCGTATTCAGAAAGAAGAGGAGGAAAGGTTGAGATTGGAGGAAGAGGAGAGGCTGAGGAAGGAGGAGGAAGAACGACTACGTCTGGAAAAAGAGGAAGAGGAGAGAAGACAGAAGGAAGAGGAGGAGGCAGCGGCTATGATGGCAAAGGCAGAACTTCAAAGCCAACAAATTGTTGAAGAGCCTAAAAAGAAAGACAAACCCAAGAAGGCTAAAAAGGACAAGCACAAATCCAAGAAGAAGGATAAAAAGAACAAAGAGGTCCCAACTGAAGTCATAATTGAGTCATCTGTGGTCGAATCAGAAGTCAAAAAGGAGGAAACTGTTGTACTTGATGTTGTCATGCCTCCCAGCCAACCGCCCCTCGTTCCTGTATCTGATGATGAGTTACCTGTTGGTTATTCCACAGAGGTTTCAGGATACTTCCAGAAGCCAACCTTTGAGAACCAAATCGCTGATAAGCATGACGCCACCATTGCCACAACTGACAACGTATTGATTCCCCAACAAATTGAAACTGAAAACTTGACACCAGCTGATGAGGAGGATGATGATGATGGTAAGCTTGTCATTGAGGAGGAAAAGAAAGAAGGAGAAGAGAGTGGGAAGAAGAGTGAACATCATCATAAAAAGAAACACAAAGAGAAAAAGCACAAAGACAAGAATAAAGAGAGAGATCCAGAAAAGCAGAAGGAGAGGGCACTTCGAAAGGCAGAGAAAAAGGCTAAGAAACAGAAAAAGAAGGAAAAGAGGGAAAAGGAGCGTGAGAAGAAGGACAAGAAAAAGAAACACAAGGATCAGGAAAGGCCCCCTCTAAAGAGAACTTGCACTGTTGAAACTGAGACCGAGTATGTCATGGACATTGGAGAACTTGAGAAGGCACAGGAGGGTGGTCCCTATCCTGTGGTGATTGAGAATGTTGCCAATGACACATCCAGTCTTGTTCCAGGAGCAGGTCTCGACAGGCAAGGGCAACAAATCCAGGAAAGGGAGTTCCAGAATGAGCAGCAAATATCGTCAATTCCTACACTCATTGCAAAGTCACCAGAACCACTACAAATAGCTGAGGCAGCAGTGGCAAATTCCACCATTGAAAGCAATGTGTCAGAAGAATTTGGTTACAATCCTGTACAGCCTAAACCTATCACCAGCACTCTCCCAAAAGAGCCCAGCATCTTTGGAGACTCATTTGGTGTGCAAGATCAAGTTGTTGCAAAGGCTATAACAGCACTAGAGAAATCTGAGGAATCTACAAATGTCACCTCTGAGAACACCTCTTACAAGTATTCACCAAGTGCCCCAATAGTACACAAACCCTTCTCACCAGACACGTATGCAGAGCTTGCTGCCAGCCCCCTGTTCAGAAAGACAAAGAGAGAAAAGAAAAGCAAAAGTGGAAGGGGGAAAGATTCAAAGAATGATGCTGTCAATCCTGCTCCAAAAGAGATTCCCAACACTTCTGAAGTCCCTCGTGTGCCACATGCATCTGACGGTTCTGAAGGGCTGGAACAGCTTCCTGTGAAGTCAGAAGTAGAACAGTCTGTCGAAGCACTCATTTCAGCTGAAAACGCCTCTTCTACAGACAAGAACACAGACCACATGGTCCATCAACACCCTGCTCTTAGCAGTGTCCGCCCTGCTGAGGAGCCTACCTTGCAAGAGAAGGCTGAGACAGAGGAGGCCATCGCCCACTTACTCTTCACAGAAGATCCCATAGCACCAATGGAGATGCCTGTGCAGATTCCAGTGGAGAATACACCTGTTGAGTCTGTCCAACCACCACCTCAGCAGCCTGCAGCCCAGGATAGTACAGAAAGTTTACAGGAACAGATCACTGATATGGCAGTCATGTCAAAGATATCATCACCAGAAAAGAAACCGGATGCTCAAGTTACGGGCATTGATGCTCGATCCAAAGATGCCAACAAGGAGTCTCGCTTCTTCTCTCAGTCACGTGCTAAAGAAACTAGCCTACCAACACGGACAAGGTCTGGGTCTCTGTCCAAAACTGGGCCAGCTGACCTAAGTGTATTTGACTTTCCTGATGATGAGAAACATGATGAGGCTGAGAAAGAGAAGCAGAAAGCTGCAGCTGATGCTGGAGAGACGAGACAGCAAGAACCGCAAGTCAGTCAGAGTCCATCAAAGCCACCGCATCCACTTCCAGGGGGACCAGAGCAAACTTGTATCATGCCTGCACCACCACCACCTCAAGTTCTGGATCACATTGAGCCGAGTTCCATGTACCCTGCAACTCTTCATGATGGCAAGAACAATACTGATGTGTATGACTTCACTCCGAGTCCTGGTTCTGCTGAGATGAAGGTGTCTCCAAGCAAGGTTACAACACCGCCACGGCGCAGGCCAACTCGTGGCAGGGGTGGTGGTCGTGGAAAATCTAGGTCCAACTCGCGTGGAGGAGCAATGAAAATAAAGGATGAACTTGCAGCCATTGAATTACGGGAACAGCAACAAAGGTTAGCGCAAGCGCAAGCAGAAGCACTTGCCCAAGCTCAAGCAGCAGCAATGCAGGCTCAGGGACAAGGTGTACGTGTTGATGTCTCTCAAGATGAAACTGTGTCAGCTTTACTCCAGCTTGGTAAACCAGTTGTAACATCAGCTCCTACAGTTCCCCAGCTTAGTCCTGGTGCAGCACTCCACTCTCCGAATGACAAACTTCAAAGTGTCCCACAGCCAGATCCATGGTTCACACAGAAGATCAGTGTGCCTCAGACATCTACTACAGCTGTCTCCAGTGTTAGTAGTATGCTCTCTGGACCTCAGCTTACTCACCCTCCAGCAGGAATTCCTGGACCAGGAGCAGCCACTCAAGCTATATCAGCAACACCAGTGAGTGAAACCCCTGGAACTCTGACACATATGCCCAACATGTCAACAGCAAATGCACAAGGGAACAGCCAAGTTTCTGCTGTGCAGCAGCCTAATATAAGCATGCCTGCAAAGATGGCGCCTGGACTTGGTCCAAGTCCGAGTCAAGGTCCAGTTCCTGTAAGCATGCAAAGTGTTGGTCCCAGCAATTTAATGCAAACACCTTCTGTGAGCATGCCTACTGTTGTTGCAGCACTGTCAACACCTCCCACTTCGCATGTTGCCATCGTTGATCCAAATATCACCCAGAAGAAGCCGAAGCAGCAGCGCAGTCGGAGATCACGCAAGGACTCAGTGACAGATCAAGGTGCATGGACATCTGGCCCCCACATGCAGCATCAGTGGGCTATGGGACAGCACTTCAACATGCAGCAGGTAGCCCTCCATGGCCCAAAGAAGAGTCAAGCAGCTGCCGCTGTGGAGCAGCACTTCCATGAAGCACTGTCCAGGCTACCACAAAATGCCAACCAGCCAGGCCGACTACCAGGTCACCAACAGGTACTTGAGCAGGGACTTTCCCAGCCACCTCACCTGCATCATCCTCCAAGTAGCACAGCAGAAGTGCTGGCTAATCAGCATGGAATGAATCAACCGAAGCCAGGCCAGCAGCAGACCTCTGGCAGTTCTGCAGCCATGGAAGCTCCCACTATTGTGAAGCACCTTGTGTCAAATGTCCCTGTGACAAGCACCAATACTGCAACCTCTCTGTCAGTACTACAACATACCACAACTGTAGCAAATATGCCATCAGCAACACTGGCTGCTACACCACATGCCACACACCCAGGAGCATTTCCCCCCAGTATGCATCTTCAGGGACCAGTCTCCCAGGCATCATCAGTCTCCCCAGTTGTTCAGTACTCACGTCCTTCGACCATGACCTCCGCTGCACCACCTACCAGTATACCATCCTCACAGAGTGGCAATATCCAGAATGTAAGAGGACAGGCCGGTAATCTGCGTGTACCTGTATCAGTGGCAGCACAGACATTGCCCAATGCTAGTGTCTTGAGGGCTGCTCTTACTGATAACAAGCAAAACGTTAAGAAAGAACAAATGGATGGTGTGAAACCAGGGCAAGGGCAAGGACGTCCTGTGCCAGACAGCAAAGGAATGCTTGTGTCCCATCCACAAGGTGTCATTGATCCAAGTCAGCCTCATATTGAACTGACTTCATTCCCATTGCAGGGACCAGCTCAGATGCTCAAGAAAGCTGAGGATGCTGAAAAGATGGCAGTGGCTGACCAGAGGTCTCAAAAGAATCCTCCCCCAGAGCAGCGCCTACCTCCTATGATCAGAGTGACAGATGGACCAATGACCTACCTCCCTCCTGGAGCTCACTTGCAATCAGGACCTGCTGTCATGAGGCAGCAACCCATCAGACACCAAGTTCCAGGAATGCCGTACAACACAGAAGTCTTTCCAGGTATGCATGCAGCAATGGTGGATCCCAAGTCAGAAGCAGCACGCAGTCTGAGCCAGCCAATGCCTGGCATAGTCCCTGTACCAGGACTGGACATCAGCAAGTCTGGTATTCCAGCAACTATGTTCCCACCAGGCACTTTCAGGGTACCTCAGCCTGGTGTCTTCCAAAGAATGCTCTACCAGCCAGGCATGTCAGAAGCGCTGCCACCATCCGGTGGCTCACCACGCCTTCCAACACCAAGCGCCTCCTCACCTGGAGTGTCCCCTAGGGTGAAGTCACCAGCCATGGCGCATTCTGAGCGTCCACAACCAATCCCAACTCCAGAGAGGAGGGACTCGACACCTGACCATGTTATCATGCCTGGAATTACATCAGGAGTTCCCCCAAGAGCACCAGGCATCTCGTCTGGGTTACCTCCAGGCAGGATGGACCTGCGCACTATGACCCACAGGAACATGCCGCAGATAGTGGTGAGACCCTCAGGCTATGGAGTTGAGGCCCGGTCACAGGGAGCAAAGCCAGATGAGGGGCCCGGTAAGATTGATCCTAGCCATCAATCGGCCATGATTCTTGGCATGCCACCAGAAGCCATGCCCTATCAAGAATCCCACCTAGCCTCCCCACGACCCATTGGTATGCCCGAGAAGTCGACAACACCGGGGATGGAGCACTACCGACAGGCACACCCAGGGCCAGGGCGCAAGGAGGACATGATGAGACCACCGAGTCAAGAGTATCGCCCGCCGCCTATGGTGATGCCGCCCATGGGTTGGCCCAGCCAGGCGCCACCTCCTGGTATCTCGGTGCACACGCCTGGCGCCATGCCGGTACAGCTCGGAGGTCATATGCCAGTCAAGGGACCCGACTCCCTGGTGGGTCTTCTTCTGGTGAGTTTTTCGCAGGGTTTTATTTCTTCCTGTAATATCATTCCAAGACAGCGTTCTTGCTGCTTGAAAGATTAATTGCAGTAGATGTAGCTGATTAGATAAGGGCATTGAAAAGAAATGTGGTCGAGGTTTACCCACCTGGATCTGAACTCACTCTTCAAAAACCTTTGTAGCCACTGTAGAGTTTTGTTTTAATGAAGTTAAGGAGACTACAGATTGAAGTTGTTAGCAAAGCTGCAAGCTAGTATGTTTTAACAATGTTTAGTGAGTCTTTATACAAACAACATCCCTGATGTGTGCAATTTTCCCATTTTGAGGAAGAAAATATTTTTGGCCTTCAGAATAAGTCTCTTACTGTACAATATTTTTTGATCAGCAGAGGTTGACAGCCCTTTAGTGTGATTGCTACAAATTATGATGTTTTGTTCAGCGACAAAAGGGAAAAAATCCCAACCCTGTATATTCTGATATAGATTTGTGTCACAGAGCAGTCCAAGACAGTTCCTGATCCAAGACAGTTCCGTATCTAGTCTTCCCATATCCATATCCATACCTACATTATGGTACTAATGTTTACAGAGACGAATTCATGAATACAGGAGATATTTTGATGACAAAATCATTACTGTTAAACATGATATCTTCACAGCATGAAATGCCACTGGCATTCAATGCATAGAGTGTAGGTAAGATCTGTTGTGTGCGTTTTAATTTTGTGACTAATGGCTCTCGCGAAATTGAGATGCACGCGAACGTTCCTCATTTTACAGTAGTTGGTAAAATCAGGTGTTGGTACTGGTACTATCAGCGTACATGTTCACAAAGATAAAGACATCAAACTTTGTTTTTGATCATTGTGTTAATGGGCTGTTGCTCCTCCCTCTCCCCCCGTGCCTGTCCCATTGCAGCGTTACCCCGTCATGTGGCAAGGACTGTTGGCTCTGAAGAACGAGATGGCTGCCATCCAGATGCACTACGTGTCGGGGAGCCAGAGCGTGGCGCGCAACTCCCTCATGATGGCCATCCCGCCGCTGCGAGTCGCCCAGAGGATGCGGCTGGAGCAGTCGCAGCTGGAAGGAGTGGGTAGCCGGATGCAGGTGAGATCTCAAACTGTGTCAGGTGCACAGCATTGGTTTGGTGGGGTTTGTGGGGACATACCTCCTTCTGCTATGCTCTGAAAGCATTTTGTACGATAACATGCACATGCTATCTCTCTCTCTCTTCCTCTCTCTCTATTTCTGTCAGTTTAAAAAAAATAAAAAAACGAGAAGATGCATCTTTCATTATGAGGAAAGCTTGTATTCTTGTTTTTCAATTTTGCTATGGAAACTGAAAGAAACAACAAAGATTTGTCAAACAATAACCTTTCTGGTCATGCCAGAATTGCTCGTATTATCAATTTTGTTGATGATGTATACCGGAATGTAAAAAGAAACCAAAGGTGGTTCATCTGGGCCCCATTTCATAAAAAGTTGATCTGATAGCAACCCTTGCTAGAGTGGCAATTGTCATGGTAAAAACAAGCATCTATCTTCCTGATTGGCTGTTGCTATTGGAAGTTGCCATTCCAGCAAAAGTTGCTATCCTAACATCTTTTATGAAATGGGGCCCAGATTTGCCTCGTCGCTAAAGAAGACAATATGTGGTTTATGTTGTCATTGTCTCTTGATGTCATGATTCTTACTGGCTCCTCGGTCCTGCCTCCTTGTCTACAGGTTGAGGATGAGTCGGTGGTCCTAGTGGCTTTGCCCTGTGGCCACGACCAGCAGGACGTCATCGCCCAGACCAACACCCTGCGTGTCTCCTTCATCGAGTACCTCCTGAGCAAGCAGGCAGCTGGCATCATCAACGTGGCTCCCCATGGGTCAACAAAGGTGAGGAGACACAGAGCCCAGAATTTTGGCATGGGTGTAGGGGGAGCAGGTCCAAACCTGACCCCAAATCCAGGAGATACTGCTGCTTTTGAACTACCAAATACTTTGCAAAATAGCTGAACCTTTGTGGACAGTCTTCATTGCCAGTACTTGCACAATCTGGCCAAATACAGATTTACACTGATAATCTGACAGCAAAAGTATGTATATTGAATAGCATGATTGAAATACCATTTCTGCGTGGGATAACTGAATCTGTGTGGACAGTATCCGTTGCCAGTGATTGCACAGTGCTTAAACAATGACAAGCAGCTAGCTAGATACAGATTAATATTGATAGTCTGGCAGCAGAAATGCATATGATTGGAGATAACATGTCATTTATATTGCTAATAAATTAGTAGGGACATAGTTGCTTATTCAAATGCTATCTTAGTCTTTTGTGTATCTGTGTGTTCTCTTTGGAGAGTATTCAAGTATTTTGTCATAAAATGTCACAGCTGCCAAATCAGTTTTTGCAAATGTCCCAGCTGCCAAATCAGTTTTTGCAAATGGCATCCTGAAGTCTTCAATATTTCGTTATGTCCCGATACAAGAATATCAAATTTCCCGGATGTATAAATCTCCCTGTTGAGATGTGTTTAACACACAAGTATCTTTCTCAACGCTCTTTGAAATCCCCGCATTAAATGTTAGCAGCCCTGAAAGGTTAACAAACAGACTGCCAGGAGTAAAGCCCCACACTTTTGGATACATGTGCTATGCTTTGTTTGGGACATCCCTCTTCATGTTTTTTTTTTTCGTGTTTTCTCTTACAGGCTGCGTTCGTCCTGCACATCTTTCCTCCGTGTGAGTTCACCGAGGCCCACCTCTCTCGCCTCTCTCCCGACCTCCTGGACAGCGTCCAAGAGATCGCCCACCTCATGATCGTCATAGCAACCGCATCGTGAGGTCAGATGCACGCTGCATCCCGCTGCAACCCTTCTGGCGCCGGCAGCACATGGATGGGCCCCTTGCGCGTGGTGACTGATGTATCGTGATGAGCCACGTGGCTACTCCAACTTCGCAGCGGCATTTAGGAGTCGATGGGACGCCTCGAGTAACACCAGCAGTGCATGTCATCGAAGCACGAAGACCTGTTGAAGGGGCTTACCGTCCTCTGCCTTATTTGTGAATGTCTCCGTCTGACAAACTGTGTCAGTTTACAAGCTTGACTATCACTTGGAATCGAGTAAAACTACATGCACTGGTGCAAAACGTCGCCATGTCCTTGGATCGTCACATTTCCTGGAATGTGTCTGCCATTGAGGGCCCGGCTTCAATCGGACGAGACAAAAAGAATCGGCTGTGACTGTATCGCCAGGAGAAATCCAAAAATGAGACTTTGAAGCGTTTAGTGGAGTGAGATTAAGTGAAACATCAGTGGCATCAGCAACACATTTCCGGCTTGCTGTGTTTAAACCATCTACAGTGATAAAATGTTGTTTTGTGGTGTGCTTTTTTTTTGTTCGTTTGCCGTAAGCTTTTTTGTTTTGTTCCCAGCTATAATGTTGGATGATTCACAATACCGTTTTATATATTTTAAGAAAGAAAGATTTGTTGTTGTTGTTTTTTTTTTTGAGGGGGGAATGGGAATTTGAATGAGGTACACAGAGTTCGGAAACAAATTGTCCTATCTCCATGGCTCCAAATTAACTCACTACGTGGTACAGCAATATGATAATTTTCTCCTTCGCCAGCCGTTTAAGAGAGTAGACCTACAGAACAGCCACCACATTGTGTCTCTGTTATGTCCTGTTAAAATAATAATGATAATAATGATAACTAGAAAAGCACTCCGAGAGCGCAGACCTCTGCCAAGCATGCTGCTCATTTCCACCACTGATCTTGTTCTTCCATAGATATCAGTGATTTCCACCCCATACGTACTTATTATAGCATTGTGTGCTGAAAGTCGCCTGATTTCCCAATATAGAAGCCTTTGTTACGTCATAAACCCTCAGCTGCACGGCGCGCCTCGCCCTAGCAGAAACTAGAGCACGCACTGTAGTACGTGCATGCAAACCTCAAATACACGCAGCCTGAACTCCCGAGTTCATTGACCCTACCTGCCAAAATATCAAAAATCCTTCATAAATACCCCCAAAATTCTTGTATCACTACCAAAAGTTAATCGTTTGTTACTTGTGTCATTCTCAACCTTTCCTGCAAGTTTCGTCCAAATCCGTTAAATACTTTTTGAGTTATTTTGCACACAGACAAACTAACTAACTAACTAATTAACAAACCAACGAACAAACCAACGGTAACGAAAACATAACCTCCTCCCTTGGCGGAGGTAATAATGATAAAAGTAGAAGATCACAAACATGCAGCATAAGAAATCTGGGACCATACTGCTTTCGTTGTGTTTGGAGAAATGGGAGAATGAGTCATAAATGCCTGCTGCTAGCCCCCAAAGCTACTTTTCACTGTGTCTGCTCAGTTCAGCTGTGTAAGGAGAAGAAATCCAGTCAGTGCAAGGCCACTGAATTTGGAGAAGCATTTGTGAAATTAGTTCTGAAACTTGGAAGAACTTCATAGCTTTGTCTTTTGCGTGAACCCATTTTTTAGCAGTTTTCTTTCTTTGTATTTGATTGTATCTTCTCCTGTTTTGTTTTGTTTTTCCAAGTAATATGTGTGTGTGTGTTGTTGTTTGAAGTGAGCTGTTGTATGACGTGTGCTTTGGTTGTAACACCTGATGGTAGGAATGAAGTTAGCCGGACAAGAAGGATGCCATACTCGTGAGCCCCCCAAAATCAGCCTGGGTTCACATTTCAGAAGGTTGTTAAATTACCGACATGTCTCTTGTTCAGAAAATCGTTACTGACAGCAGAAGAGTGATTTTCCTTAAACTAACATCATTGAGGACAACACCACAAAGACGTGACTGTGAATTTTTTTTTCCATGAGGTAAAACCTGTGTTAGCTGGACTACAACTTACAGACAGAGAATGTTCAGTTCTGGGCATCCATGTTCCAACATCTTTCTTTGAGGATGGGACTGAGGGAGGTGTCTTTTGTCGAGGTCTGGTTTTAATATCGGAATGGAGGAGACAGCAGAGGAGGGAATAAGATTACTCCACCCAATGGATTAAACTTGTCAGCTAACCTTTCCAATTCGGGGGAGAGAAATGAAGCTGGTTGTGTGTCAGATGGGATTTTAATGACAAAGGATTTTGTTTCCGAGGCACCGAAGCAACAGGTGATTTTTTTCTTTTTAAAAAAATATGAATATGCTGTTAAGCTGAGGAGGATTGAAGTTGATCCTCCTGGCGTGGTGAAATGTCACAAAATGTGACGAAGAGTTGACTCGTGTACAAATTATGATTACATTTTTTTGAAGGGGAAAAAAAAAAGTGAATCCGTCCAGTGGTAGATATTTTTACTGTTTATTGTAAGACATTGTGTAATTCTCGATGGCACAAGTATCACCGTACACTCGTCATGTGGAATATTGTTGACCAAAATTGAAAGTCGGGAGAGGCAAGAAACCTCGGCTCTCGAATGTTTACACTGAAGCGTACTTTATGATGCGGTGAATTAGCCATGACTCTATTGTTCAATATGCTTGAGTTGGATTTATTTTTAATGTTTCCTACTTAAAGATTAAGACTTGGTTTTGTATGCACTGTGGATAGTCTGTGGTTGCAGTTAGTTTCTGTGATGATAAGAGTCAATGTTATGACAGAAATTGCATTTATATGGAAGTCATCTAAGTTTAACTCAAGTCATTTTCCTCCCCCTATTTCTTTTGCTTGTATTTATTTTCATGCTTTTTCATGCTCCACAGAACGTGTTAGAGAGTCATGCCTCAATTCACAGGTTGAAGTCATACTCTGGCAAAAAATCTAGACTAGTTGACTCGTAGAAGAAATAGTCTTGGTGTTTGGTGGTTGTTGTTACTGTGTTTTCGCCACAGGGGCTCGGTTTGTTCTCTTTAGGGCGCCGATGAAAGGTTTCCTAAAATTGCTCCTGTTTTGATTTCTCTTTTCTCAGGGGGAGGGATGTAATTCTCTATGAGGGATTGTCAGTTGTCATCATTTTTGTTTTCTCGCATTGAAGATGTATAACGGAGTAACTGTGTGTGAACGACGAAGACTTACTACCTTTCGGTGAACGACAAAGGGGCAACCGAGCCCATCAGAGTAGAAATACTAGAAAGCCGCACAACAGACCCCCACTTTCTTGTTTGTGCACGGCATGCTTTGCTGGATTGGTTTTGTCGTGTGAAGGTTACATGGTCACGTGGCATTTTCACATGGCGTATTATTAAATGGTGACCTGGGTGTTTACCCGCTGTCAAAACGGGAATGCATGGGAGAGAGACAAGAGTGGGGCAGTGATCTTGGTCTAAGGTCTGATGAGCGGACGCTGTGTCACAATCCGGCAGTTTGTCTCTTTTAATCAGTCTGTCTTCACATCTCCTGGTGAGACAGAGTTTATTAGTTGTGAATGGGTATGTCAATTCAAGAGTTAGAAATGGTTTTTAAAGAAAAAAAATGTATTTTTGTTACAAAAAGATTTTTAAAAAAGCAACTCGTTGTTGAAGAAAAAAAAAATTAGAAAAGAAATTAGGGCTCGATTATTTCAAGCCAACTTTGGTTTAAAAAAAATGTGTTTTACTTTTTTGTCGTTTGTTGTGTAAATAAAGATAGTGAAAACCTTCACCTTTAAAAGCAGCAATGCTGTGCTCATCCTAATTGGCTGCTGGAAGTGTGTATATGGAAGATTATTGTGAGAGTGGCAACGTACGACCAACATCTTGTAGTATCTGTTCTGAATCTTGTACATATCACCCGAGTTCAGATGTTTGTGTCCAAACTACTGTAGAGGGTTGAATACACCAGCGAGATCCATTTGGAAAGCATCTATGGAGATCGTCACTGTTGGGGAGTGGAATTAGTTTTTAAACAGAGAGTGATACAGACCCCGTGCTGGGTAGATTCATGCTCAAGGTGTATTTCGGTGAGCCAAGAGCGTCTAGAATCACCGCAATGTTGTACAAAAAAAGAAAAACAAAAAGATAGTTGATTTATTGATTATTGTAATTATCTTGTTAAATATGTGTACAAAAATTCTATGTACAATAAAAAGGTGTATATATTTACTTCTCTCTCCTACGCAACTTTCTATTTTCCGAGCAGAGAAAAAAAAAAGAATCCCTAGATATTGTGATGTAAATTTGTTTTTCTTCTTTTTTTTTTTGATATCAAGAGGGAAATTAAACTGGAGAGATTGTGCCCATGTAAAAAAAACAACCGAAAATGTATCTGTGTTGATTTGTTTCTTTTGTACAATACTGCATACGCCATATATTTAGCCAGTCAGAATTTTTTTGTAAAACACAATTCCTGACCATTTCGCGAGTAGTTAAAGTTGCAATCGTGAAGTACAGCAGTCCAGTGGGAAATGAATACGCATTCACGTCACATTTATGTCAAGATCAGAGGTAATATTTTTGTGTGTTGTTGAATTCGCCAACGACACCCGACTCGTGGAATTCGCGAGGTAAAACCCTGTGAAATATATGGCGTATACAGTAGTCTTCAGTGGTGTGAGTGAACATGTGTGATGATGACCTATTTCCAGTTTCAGCAGCTTGGTTCTGATGATGATGTGCTCCAGCGAGCCATTTTCATCAATTTTTGAAAACAATCTGCATGCAGCCCAGAGTCCTCATCAAGCCATATGCAAGCTTCTAAACATCTGTCATTTGAAACGAAATTTGTATACCGTATGTCCCTCCCAAAGAAATTACAACGGAACCGTCCGCAATGATAACTTTAAAAATAGTGAATCAATCCGAATACAATTTCAGGGTATGAAAATATAACTTATTACCCACATCTTACAGAAAACCCTAATTTTCTTCAGTGGTCGAAGAGAAACGAGGATCTTAGTAGGGCATGTCAGGAATCCCTTCACTCCAAGTTTTGTCCATTGTGTTCACAGTTCCAAGAGCATCCAAGTGCTGAACTTGGAAGAAATAGGCCCATGACATGCTTTACAACAATCCACATTTCTCTGTGACCACTTGACAGAATTGAATGGGGTTTTCTGCAAAATGAAGGTAAGAAGTGAATTATAGTTTCATTCCCTGAAATAGCACTTAGATTGTTCAATCATTTGAAAGTTATCAATGCGAAAATCGATCGTAATTTTTTGGGGACATACTGTATACAATCATGAATGCGTCCACTCATATTTCGGCCTAGAGATGGCAAAACGATGTATCTCATGTAACATCTTTTCTAGTAAATTGAATTTGAAGTTTCTCAAAGGGATGGCTGTTTTTCTGTTTTTGTTTGATACTTCATATCTTGCCCTGAAAGGGCCAACAGAATCAAAAATATATTGAATGCATATTGATTTCACTAGACAACTATTCTTAAGACTAATTTGCTTCAATCGAAACATATGTTGTAAGTCTTGTGAATGGCATGCGTACATGTAACAATCATTCTGCTCACTGTTCTGCGGTTCACATGCATATCAATTTCACGAATCTTGGCTCTAGCAAAATTTGCAAAATTAAAATGCACACGAACATTCCTTGTTTTACAGTATTTCATTCTTTTGCCATCTCCAGTGGTGACTAGGTCAATTTTCATGAAGTTTTGACATGTTTTTTGACATATTTTTTTTGCCATCTCAAGTCCAATTTGTACCAGTGATAAGGTGTATTGTTTCTACCCTGCCCTTGTAACATCTTAAAACGTCAATCAAAGCTCTCTATCAACTTTTATTTACACAAATTGTAAGGGCTCTCTGTGGGAAATTATGGATATAGATCACGTTTATCTGGAAAATTCAAACCCGTTTGTAAGTCAAATCAAGCTGAGTACCTGATTTAAGCGGTACAAATTCTACCCGATTGAGTGGAGGAAACTGTACCAGGTACATCGTGCTAGGTGTTACCAAAAAACAAAACATTTTCCACTTTTGACCCTGAATAATTTGAAATAAATATTGTATATATACAACATGTATCAGATAACACAATCATTGAAATGAGTAATAGCTGAAACGTGTACAATTTAATTGGAGGTGATTTGAGTATGAAAGCATGAATCAGTTTCATTAAATCCATGATTACTTTATAAAGTTAAGTTTCAGATTTTTGGTCAAATTTGAACCCTCTGTACAAAATTGAACTTTACACAAGAACCAATGATGTGTATGTGAGTGTGTGCTTACAATGACCCTGAACAATGGACATGAATGCCACGAATACTGTAAAACATGATCCATTCGCGGCATGAAATTTTCGCGAATTGGAGTCGATGACCTTTTATGTGACATGAAAATACTGTAAAACATGATATATTCGCGGCATGAAATTTTCGCAAATTGGAGCCGACGGCCTTTTACGTGGCATGAAATTTTCGCGACTTGCTACCATGTTCAATGCATATAGTGTAGACAAGAACTTTCGTGTGCTATTTCGCGAATCTTGGCGCTCATGACATTCATGAAATTAAAATGCACTCGAATATTCGTTTTACAGTACCACCTTTCTTTAGAGCTCTGCTGACTAGGCTTCTGGTCTCTTGCTGCAAGGCACATGAATGCTTTATTAATACACGGTAATTCATGATGGATTGCCCTGGGCACTGCTAGTCTGAATTCATGGTAAGTGGTAAAATGCATGCACATGAAAAAGTAAGCACAAGTTTTCATGTGTTTGCATGCACTACATTTCAGGATGAAAAAAGACTAGCTGTGATACATGTAGTGGAATTTCTGATGAATATGTAATAGAGCAGTCAAGCCCTGGCCATTGTTCAGGACCATTGTCTGGGTGTTAAACACACATTCCCATACACACCAATTGACCCCTGAGCAAAATTCAAGTTCAGTACAGAGGGTTGAAAATATAGCAAAATCTGAAGTCCTAACTTAAAAATAAATCTTGAATTTAATGAAACTAATTTATGCTTTCATTTTTGAATTAGCTCCAACAAAGTTTGTACTCTATTCAGCTATTGCTCATATCAATGTCAGTGTAATCTGTTACATTGTATATAGTTTTTGAACTATTAAGGATCAAAAGTGGGAAATGTTTTTTGTAACACCCAGTATGTTCCATTTACCTTGTATATGCCGCTTCCAATTTCGAGTCCAGTTGAACTACAACTATCACTGAATGTGATTGACGATAAGATATGAAGCATGCCAAATTTCAAATCAAATTCTAAAAAAAGAAAAAGAGAAAAAAATGCTGAATTAGCATATTCTACACTATTTTTGTATTTCAAATTTCATTAAAACATGCCGTTACCTATGGCATCAGTCACACATTAAATTTAAGTAAATTGCTCAAATAATGAGTTTGAGCCACATTTCACAGGATTTTTATAAAAATTTGCCATTACCATAGTGTATAGGTTCATCTTCAGACACTTAACACTTCACTTCTTTATCATTAGAGAGAACAAAAAAATGCTTTGCATTACTCACACATTCTCACAAGATGCTTCAACTGGGGATTTGCCATTACCATAGTGTATAGGTTCATCTTCAGACACTTCACTTCTTTATCTTCTTCACTTCTTTATCATTAGAGAGAACAAAAAAATGCTTTGCATTACTCACACATTCTCACAAGATGCTTCAACTGGGGATTTGCCATTACCATAGTGAATAGGTTCATCTTCAGACACTTAACACTTCACTTCTTTATCATTAGAGAGAACAAAAAAATGCTTTGCATTACTCACACATTCTCACAAGATGCTTCAACTGGGGATATGATAGTTTGCTCAAGGCTAAAGTACTGATATGTCTAAATAAGACATTGGAATGCACCTTCCCCTCGACTCAGCATAGCTTGCATGTTTTATATAATATTGACTGGCCCTGAGGGAGGTACCAGAAAATATTGCCCAAACGGAAAGCATATTGCCCGAGTCGAAGACGAGGGCAATATGTTTTCAGTGCGGGCAATATTTATCTGGTACCTCCCGAAAGAAAGGCCAGTCAATATCATAATTATTACCTATCCCCTAGGTAGATTAAGAAAATATGTGAATACGGCTATACACTATGATACAGATCAAGCCACATTTGACTACCTGTAGACCATCAACATGTTGAATAATTGCAAAATTGTTCATCAATGTATATCATTCAACTCCAACTTCAAAGATACATATGTAGTTGTAACAGGCAAACTTCAAACATCTGAACGCTCTTACACTTTATTTTTACTTCTCTGTTTAAAGTTGGAGAGTTGTAAAACTAATGGTCACTGTGCAATTACTGAGCACAAATGGACTAGTCATTGTTTGACGCCTAGTGCTGCTGTAAGTGGTCGACCTTGTATGAGTTGATTTATCAGCGTTCTTCGGCGGTGCGTGTAACTGACACCCTGGACGTCCTGGAATGTTTTCTTTTTCTGGTCGATCGGAATGTTTAAGCAGGGAGGTGGGGAGAGAGATTCCATTCTTTCTCTTCCCACCTCCCTGTTTTACAGTGCACTCCTATTATAACGACCACGGTTATAACAAAATTCTGGTTATAACGAAGTAAACATTTGAGCTGCAATGTAATCCACTATATGTATTTCTATTGTTTATTTGTTCAGTTATAACAACATTCCGATCTAACGAAAGAAAACTGCCGGTCCCGAGGATTTCGTTATAACAGGAGTCCACTGTATATGTAAAACCCCCGGATGCTCGTGATATGCTCTAATGTCGCCTGCTGAACTCCCGACCCTGCAAAATACCAACTGTAATTGCCTCGCAAAACTACCTGTATAGGTAATAATCTGTGATATTAACCCATTGAGGACGAGTCCCAAGTATACTCGGGCAAGAGTCTATGGGAAATACGTGTTGTGACAAAATCAAACCGTCCTCAACCGGTTAATGTGACTAAACAAAAGACATGGCGAGGGAACATGCAAGTTATGCTGAGTCGAGGGGAAGGTGCATTCCAATGTCTTTTGTTAAACATATCAGTACTTTAGCAATGATTGACAGATGAGGTCACAACAGGAATATAAGCCAGTTCAGGGATCCACTTTGAGCATGAGCAGACAAAGGTCATCTGTACCGGCAGAGCATGTTGGTTGTTAAATTCACTGAGATAAGCATCTGTGATGTAATGATTATTCAAGTACAAATTGTATCCTTATAAATTTTGCTTGCCAGCACATTCACCTCACAGCAATAGCGGTATTTCACAATATCAACAGAAAAAGATTGTTAATACATTCAATGCAAAATAATGAAATGGATGCATTCCAAAATGCTAATTGTGGATCAGTCTGGTCATTGTGGTCTATCCGCAAGTTCATCCTTTGTTGAACACGACTGATGAATTCCATAAACTGTTACATCGGGCAAGCTCACGCCTTCTGTCACTTGAAAACTAGTGGAGTGCCTAACAAACTGAGAAAGAAGAAAGGTCATGTGTACCCATGTGCCTATGAGCTAACCCCAAACTGGCTTATAATAGAAGAAAAATTATTTAAAAATATATGGAATGTTTCTAGATATTCGTTTCACTGCAAAAGTGATGTTGAGGGTATCATAAATCAACACAAATCAACATGAACTGCATTTCAGGGGACCTGTAGGGAGGCACTTTTTCATTTGTTTTAAATACTCTGAACAAACAGGTATATGCCTGGAGTGAAATGTATCCCCAGTTGCCTGGTGAAGCCGTTTATGAGAACACACACACACAACCAACCTTGTTGTCCAAGACATCGTTGACATGACAAAAGGAAACAGTCAAAACTTATTATCCGTCCATGTACAGTTTTAATCATGGTTACTGATTGCTTTCATGTCAGCAATTTTACCAAACAATAAACAGAGAGTTTAAAAAAAAGTAAAATACAGCTGTACTGCATATTACACATCAATGATGTCATAATGTATGGTATGTATAAATTTACAAATATACAAAGTCGTTTTCTCCCACACACTCCCAAGACAATGGTACACATTCCCAAGACACTGGTTCACATCGATATAATAGACATGTATGTGCACACCAATTATAACATGACACTACTAGGCCACATATCATATCACTGTTTTATTTTTCTTGGCTTTCTGTTTGTTTGTATGTTTGTTTTTTGCCTTGATGCAGCATAAAGATGCAGGGAAGGGTCAGGCAGAAATACTTTGTGATGGTAATTCAACGCTTGGGGAAGATAATTTGCAAAGAACATCAGGTACAGTGAAGTACTGTATACTGCATACACCATATATTTAGCGAGTCCACAGTGAAGTACCGTATACGCCATATATTTAGTAGTCTAATTTTTCACAAATTGGGACTTCCTTCCCGACAACAAGTGGTTAAATTCATGAGCAGTGAGTAAATTAATGAAGAGAGAAATGTGTGCATGCACATCGGATTTATGTTGGGATCAGGGTCAATGTTTTCATGTGTTCTTAAATTTACGAATAGCACCCAACTCGTAGAATTTGCAAAAATAAAAACCTCTCGAAACATATGGTGTAAAATTTGCAAAAAGGAAAACCTCTCGAAATATATGGTGTAAAGTTTGCAAAAATAAAAACCTCTCAAAATACATGGTGTAAAATTTGTACAAATGAAAACCTCTCAAAATATATGGTGTATACAGTACGCATAACATGAATTTAGGGCGTTGGTGTTGAAGGGGGTTGAAGGGGCATACAAATTTTTGACGTATTTCCTCCCCTTCCCCTGCCCCCCTTTGGCCTTGCATAGGACACCTTTAGCAGCATGTCTTTTTGTGCATTTCAAGTAAAACCACATACAACACACAGAGGAAACAAAAACTATAGCAACATTCCATTCAATGGTCAAGTTGGCATTCACAAACACAGTACAAAAATCAAACTGCCTGGACAACAGAGATTTCATCAAAATCTTTTCCAGGAGTATTACAGAAGATTATACCCGATTATATCATTTGCATTGTCTTTTTTTGATACATTTTTCTTCCCTTGCTCCTTTAAAATGAAATGTGTATTCTAAACATTGAAGTCGACTAGTACGTGCTGTACTCGTGAAATAGTGAAATCATGACATAAAGCATTGAGTCACTGCGACTTCGCATGCCTAACTCTTGTTGCAGCATGGTTCATTTTGGAGTTTTGTAGGAAATTGTTATGGGGCGGTGGAAGGCAAATAGTGCAGCGTGTTTAGTAGAGAGGCAAAGTAGCAAAAGTTCATATCTGACCTATTGCAGATTTTCCTACTACAATCTGACAACTTTGGTTCATGGAAGGCCAACTGGGCTCCTATTCAAAATGCGGACACAAATAAATTACTACAGGATTCTTTATAAAAGGCACAATACATGTAAATCACACTAAAGAAATTCACCGTTCCAGGATTGTAGCAAGAAAATATGTCAAGTCGCTGACAACAACCAGAAAGAATCTTGTTTCTCCAAATTTCCTCTCATCTCAAAGAAATTCATGCACCCAGAACAGGAAAGAAAACAATCAGTCTGAAATATGAATTTGATGTGATTTAGAATATCCTACCCTTTCTGTAAAACCAGCTCTCCTCGTGACAAAAACTGATATAACAAATGTTCATTTCAAAAGTAACTTTTCTTGACCAACTATTCAAACTTTCTTCATAATCATTTTGTTTTTTCAAACCCTGTTATAACAATTATGATATAACAAGGTGATTTTTTTTTTTCTGGTCCCAAGGAGTTGAATCAAGCAAGGGTTAACAGCATGACCCTTATGTAGTTAAGTTGTCATTACATGGTATATCCACTGCAGTCGCATACCAAATCCAGTGACATTACATCCTCTGAGTAAAAGACTACCGTCTCATGGCTTTAGTGAGTAAAGATACCAGAATTCTGGCCTCAAACATAGGTCTGTAACTTAGAAAGTACTTCTCTGACAATGAGGCAGTGCCTTGCACTTCAAGCCACAATAAAAAAACACAAAGAATGTACATGTTTAACACACACTATTCCTGCATAAAACAAAGAGAGGAGCTAAGAGCAGATCACTGACAAGCATTTATAGTATGTCTCCAATGTCAGCACATGAAATCTGACTGGATGGATAATCCCTGGGTTGTTTTTTGTTTTGTCGAGTAATTGCTTCTTCCACACTCCTGGTCTACCTGGAGTCAAAGCAATTTACACCTGTCTGGTCGACATACGACCTCTTATCTCTAGGTTCTTGGGGAACGCGTCTGCAAGGAGTTCATCTCCTGCAATGCAGTCACATGGCAACTGTTTCCCTCTTCAGCTACAGCATCTCTAAGATGACAAAATCCATCTCAACTTGGCCCACATCTCCATGAAGAAACACCAGCACACGTTCACATCCAGGGAAAAATTGACCATATACTCCTTTTCCCCCGGTGTCATCTTTGAACCGCTGTTGTAATGGATCCTCTAATATGCTGTCTCCTGTGTGTCTGGCAGTAAAACCACCACCTTTCATCTCCACACAGCCGTAGTACACATGCACACATCGCACCAATCATCTCGCCAGTCAAGATATTTCCGCACACACTGAACGCTTCCATCCTCTCCGGTTCTTACTCCGCTTCTCGCGTCTCCCTGAAAGTCGCAAGTCTTAATCAGCTCTGAACACTCTGGACGCCTTCTTCCACACGGTGCACAAGAAAACGTGTCACAAGTGGGAATCCTCCGACTTCATACACAGCACACATACCTGTCCAGAGTCAGGGAGATCGAATTGCAGAACTATTCCTGGGCTGAATTAGACTCTGACACAGCACCCACTGTCATGCAAACATCCCTGTCTTGTCTCCTCCTCATTATTATTCAATAGCACTGGAGGTAATGGACAAGTACAGCCGAAAGCATAGAACAGCATCGAGCTGTATTAGTTTGGTGATTTTTGCTTCGCGTATCCCAGGCGAGATTTTTTCAGGCAGGGGTCGTCCCCGTTAGCTCACATTCCGGCGTCGTCGTAGTCCTCTTTCTCCACCTTGAAGGACAGTGTCTGCTTCAGAGTGAAGCGGGTGGCCCGGTAGCACTGGGAGGTGCTGGGGGAGGCGTTGGACTGCACGCTGATGGTGGAGGTGTTGCTGCCTCCCCGCATCATGGCTGGCACAGCCCCCAGTTGCAGCTTGGAGCGCAGCTCCACCACACTCTGCCAGAGGGTCTCCCTTGCATTGTGGGGGACATTTGCCAAGTCCTGCTCCGGGATGGATAAAAGATTAACAGCCGCAAATAACAAATTGAACAAAAATATTCAGCAATAATTCCACGTTTTCCATATATCTGGAAGTGAAAGACACATTTCCACACTTTCCATATTTCTGGAGGTGAAATACAGTTACTGTATAAAAGAAATGCAGTCTCGAGTCAAATAAGTTCTGAGAAAAATACAGACATAGAAATGTACAGTTTTTTGAAAACTAATACTTCCTGCAAAGACTAGAATGCTGTAATATCACTGTGAACTTGTAAGGCTTTGTGCTCATCATTCTTCCGTAATCCCTCTTAACTAGTTAGCAAGCCCACTCGGGTGTAGAAATGTGCCTCACTTCAACAGGAAGGCCAAAGTAACAAATTAGGGATTAGGGGGATTAGATAATCTGTATTCATTTGTAACTGGTTCCACATGTATATGCCAACTGGTAAAGAAAGAACTCCATCGTGCATGTCTATTGGCGTAGAAAGGTCAGTGAGGGGTAAGTGCAGCGGTACTGCAAGTGATTTATCAACAAGGCATTTAAAGGAGACCTCTGGATGATTTTCAGATGTTTATATTTGAACAACTATAAATCAATTAAACATTTGAACAACTATAAATTAATTATACATTTGAACTTCTATAAATTCATTATACCGAGGACAGAGTTTCAGAATTTACGATAACTGAGATGAAGAATAAGAATACTTTTGAAATTTATGAGAAATTGCAATGAACAAGGATGATGGCATGCCAGGGTCACCATAAAAATGCACGAGTAGGGACTCAGGGAAGCAGCACAAAAGAAGAAGGCATGCATAGATTATACACAGGTGAACTCGCAAACAAGTGGTATTGTAATGGAATTACACTGCTACATTTCTGATATATATGAGCTTACTATGTCATCATCCTTGTTCAGTGTAATTTGTTTAAGGTTTTTCAAAATATGGTTTCTCTGCTCAAGAACCACAATAAATTCCACAAATCTATACATGGAGCTGTTGATATATGTACTACATGATGTGAAATCATGAAAATCGTCTGGAATGCCCCTTTAAGCGATTTATCAACAGGGCACTGCCTTGGATAAGGGCTGCCTTACCTCAAGGTTGATCTCATCCAACTGGTGTACAGTGTAGACACCCTTGTTCTGAAACACCTCAAGGTACTGCTTCAAGCCAATCTGGGTCAGCCAGCTGGAAGGAAGGAAAGATGTCAAAAATAGAATTCAGTAAAACAGTGGAGGGGCTACACAGCAGGGCATTTATACATAGAAACAAATAAACAAACAACAAACATTTCTCCTAGTTACCCATATGAGCATTTGGGCAAAAATCTAGTATTTTAAAAGGCAAGTACCCAACAATACTTGCCCAACAACTGCCTTTAGTGGCCTGGGCAAGCTCTATTTGCATCATGAAGGAAATTTTCCAAATGTCTCACTGGATACAAGCTGAGACTTTAACCAAATGACTGGCCTGGAGTCTATTCAAGTCAGGACAGTTTGTGACCATCTGACATATAACAGTAATCAGAAATCAGTTCTTTTCTCTTTCCCCTTATCTGATCTAAACCTATAAAAATTTCTGCATCTTTATTATTGGATCTCTAAATAGCTGACTGAAGAAGGTATTATGGGATAACTCACACAAGAAAAATCAGAACTTGCGAACTTTAGATTTTTCTTTATTAAAGGCAAAATCTCACTACCTCCATCGGTATTCTCATTCCAATAAGATTCCCCTGTATCAATTCTATTTTTCTCTCTCTGGGGAAGAGGGTAGAAAAGTTGTAGGAGTTTGGGGAAGGAGTCACGTCTCAACTTACTGTTGAATGGTTGGATCTTGTGATGAAGAGGTGTGGTTGGTCAGAGTAGGGCAAGGATTGGGCGGAGTCAGCTGGCTGGCACTAGACACCCCAAAGCCTTGACTGGTGGGGACTGAGTCTACCTCCATGCCGATATTGGGACCATCCGATTCATCTGTGCATAATCATGAGTGAAGAACAGAATGCTGCATTTACCCATACCAGGTACTCGTGTTGATGGTCACAACTGGCACCTCTTTTTCCACACACAGACTGAATGACATACACATAACTGTACATGCAATGCAGGCTGTCAGGGTCACAAACAATGGTGATGTTCAAGTGATACTTTATTATACCACTGGACCATTTTGTTTTTCCTACATAGTTCTGAATGTCAATGGAAATGTCATAAGTAAAATGAATGAATGAACCGTTATACACATTTACATGATAAAACAGCTGCTTTGATAAAACAGTTGCTATGCTCACAGCAAAGCTTACAGCATGCAAATAGATGAATAAGAAATAATGATAATCAGCTTTACGATTACAACAGACTGGGTTCAGAGTTAAATTGGCACAAAAAAAAATAAAAAATGACAATTCACCTTTGCATATCCTAGTGTCTTGTCGCTGCAGACCAGTTGTAGAGGTAGAGGGTGTGTACGTCTGCAGGTTGGTGAACTGTGGCGTCTCCACGGCAACGGGCATTGCCTGCTGCTGGGAGGTGGACTGGGAGTTGGGCAGCGGAGCCATCTGCTGGTGGGGGAAGGACTGGCTGCGCCCCATGGACGGGGGCGGGGTGTGGTTCAGGGCCTGCCCCTGGGAACCAGAGGGCGGGGTACTCTGGAAGGAGCTGACCCGGGGCAGGCTTGGCGTGCCATTAGGCAGCAGTAGCCTGGAAATAAACAAACAAACACATTATCAATCTTGAGCAATAGTTTCTGTAAACTTTTTTTGAAGTAAGTGATGTTAAATGGATCTTATAGTTTTGGTCGAGACCTAACATCACGGTTTATAAAATTTTTTGGTGGGATAATGAAAAAACCTTTTATAAATGAAATATGAAAGAGTATGTAATTTCAAGAAGGATTAATCCTTTATTTGATGAAAATTGGTCTACAAATGGCTGAGATATCCAAAAAAGCAATCCTAATGAAATTGACAAGCCACGATCTTTAGGATCTCTTCGTTTTACCTTGTATTTAGATATCTCAGTCATTTCAAAACCAATTTTCAACAAGTAAACTTTTGATTCCCCTTAGAATTGTATGCTCTTTAACATTTCATAGAGTGGTTTCTAAATATCTCACAAAACGTTACAAGCTAAATCCTCACCTCAACCAGTACTGTACAGTCCCTCTTAACAGTTTACTATATGGAAAACTTTTGATAAAAACATATGATTTGAAATGATCTCGAGTTCAGACTAACTTCATTAAGTATTATGTTTTAAGGGAACTTTGCTTCACAAAGGATAATTATCCCCCCAAAAGCTGCAGACTCATGTAACTTTCATTGGTATCCCCCTTCCATTTTGTTTTGTTTTTGTTTTTTGTTTTCCCCAAGACCCAGTAGCGTGTGGTTTCATGGAGTGGAAAAGCTGGCCCTGTTTGGACATATTCAAAAAATCCCTGTAACAAATTATGCACAGCTTCAACATTGATCTCTATGCAGGCACCCACACAGCCACAGAATCTTGGCTCAAGTTGACCGTTACCCATGACATACCCTGCGATGCATGTTCTTGGCAACTGGTGTAATTCATGGTTTTCATATGCACCCGGTGGGCAGCAAATGAATTAGACCACTCATGAATACCCACATTACCAGGTCTTGAATAAACTGGAGTGCTTACACAGGGTGCTTAAATGACAACAAACACATTTCTAATGAAATTTTGTTGCAACACAAAATATTACCAACTTCTATGATGCATACAACTCCCTTCCATTTAAACAAGATTTCGATGCAAAAACAACAGAAAATTGCTGGTCGCGATGCAAAGTTCTAATGAAATTTTTGCTACGTCAGAATTCTGGTCCCAAATTATTATTACCAACTACTATGATGCACAAATTTCCATCCATTAAAACAAGATTTTGATGTAAAAAAGAAACCTGCGGGTCCCAAGGACTTTATTATATGGTGAGTCAACTGCAGTTTCTTTTTGATGCAAACTGTAACTCATTCACTGCATTTATTTAGGCATGTAGGCTACGAACATCATATTTTCACTTGAAAAAATGATTGCACTTATGATGGCCTCTGAGAGGAGCAATTTCTTGGCACATTGTTTCTTTATATCATTGTCCAACAGTTTAAGACATGCTTTACATTATATGGAGCTCCCCTCTCACCCCCTCCATGTACTAAATGCTTACCTAAAATTCTACAATCCGTACTCTCACTCTTCGTGACTGTGCATCACAAAACAAACAAAAAGTTGCACCCTTTGATTTTACAGGAGGACTCAAAAAAGGTCAAATGGGTCAACCAAGTCAATGTTGAGTTTTCCATATTTTCTGAAAGAGCTATTCTTCTTTTACATTATTCCTAAGTTTGGGATCATAAAATGAATGGAAAACTGTGTTTTCAGCAGTTTTTCTACAACCTTTTTTGTTTGTAAAGTAGTGAGATCAGGTATGTCTTGGAGGCCCCTTTTCATTTCTTGAAAATCCTTTCCACACTCTTCACTTTAAACTTTATTAACTTTTGCAAGAATCATCCTACTGCCTTGAAAGTTGGCATTAATCATGGACAGAATGTGTTGATAGAAAATGTTCAATTCAGCTTAATTGATAATCCCTTTATTGTTATTTCAATAAGGTACCAGGTGTGGAGCAGTTTTGATTGAGAATACTTTTGATAAGATTAGGTGCTTCCATAACATTTTGGACAAGCATTATCACATGTGACCTAGAATTCAGAACATCTTTCTCCCTGTAATAGCTCAATGCATGGGAAACATGACAATTCTCATACTTTATATTCTCTGCAATGTTTGCACAGTGCAAGGTTCTACCTTCAGTGATTTGCAGTTTCTAAAATAGGTGTCAGCCCTCAAAAAGCTTATCATTTCCAAGACAAGTGTGGGCATTTTGTTTGTTTCTGTTTTTTTTTTTCCAGACCAACAAACATCCTCAGAAAGAAGTTTGCACAGTATCCTGCAGATCTACAGAGCCATATTTCTCATTCCTATTGTGGTGTCTGACTTAGGAGAAATTGTTCCGTTATTGAACATCAGAGAGTCAATATCATTCCCGAGTATCTCTTTACATGATCACACTTCATCACTACACCACACAATTTCCAAATCAACTGGTTAGATTTACCCACACCACAGTCATATCAATCTCAAAAATTTCCTCAAGAGAATGACATCAACACAAAGAACAACCTGTTTAGTTTCATATATTTCTGTATTTTATTTACATACTTACAACAAAATTAAGACTTTAAACAAAATTAAGATCTCATAAATAATTTTCCCAGTTCTACAATATTGGTGTAATAAATACATGTATCCCCCCCCCCCCAAAAAAAAAAAAAAAAAACAACCAAGACAAGAATACACAGTTAACCCTTTCTGTGCCAGGGACTTTGGACAGTGTGTACAACATTATAGATTTCTGTGCCAGTTGGCATTTGAAGCAGGCAAAGGGTTAGGCGTGAAATTCCCTTCATTGCGCAAGGTCTGAAAGTTCAAGTTCAATAAAGTTAATGTAAGCATCACAGGTTATAAGGCCCCCCCCCCCCCCCCCCCCCCCCCCGCATCAGTCACATTTACCAATGCAAGTTAGGTGGTGATGATGTCATAACCCCACAGTTTACAGTTTACACAACACACACAAAAACTAATAATCTTTTCACAACTCCATTAACCCGTTGACGAGTCCCGAGTATACTCGGGCAGGTGTCTATAGGAATTGCGTGTTGTAGCAAAATCAAACCGTCCTCAACGGGTTACTAAAGTTACATTCTTCACCTTCAAATACAGGTAATTTTGAATTTGAATTATAAACACAGTGATTTTTGTGAAAGAGTGACATGTAATTTTGAATTTGAACTACAAACACAGTGATTTTTGTGAAAGAGTGACATTAATTTGCTCAATTACCCACCTAGAAAATCAATTTTTGTCGTTAACAGGCCTGTATACGAATTGTGAAGTGACGCAATCATTACACCCATCTCATTTGCATAAGTATACATTGACCACTATCACTACCAAAGTTATGTGAAACTACAGATTCTGTGACTTGCTTTCCTTTGACAATATTTTGCTCAAAGTTTCCACTCTGGCTGATCTTGCCCTTTTCACTAGAGTGAAGCTGAACAACGACAGGACTTCTCCCTTAAATGTTACAAATTTTCCATTACATAATGCCATTCAAATAGGCTCAAAGTCCAATGAGATATTATGCGAGGACATTCAGATAATTGAACGACTGCAGAAATATACAGACAACACATTGGCAGTGTCATTTATCATCAGCTATTACAAAATACACTTCCACCATTTGACAACCATAATATGCGAAAGTGGGATACAAGATGAATTTTTTGAGGTCTTCGATAGTTTTAGGCATCTATGGCAGGTTCATAACTTTTCTTCAAATTCTGTTAAAAAGCAATCCATAAAAATATCAATCTTTTTTACTCTCTATCATAAAAGTAGTTTTATAAAAGCACTTGGTAAATACAATGAACACAGTATTTTCAAAATACAAAGCATTACAATTGTATTCATCAAATCTAAAGCATTACACTGTATCTTTGAAATACACACATGCGTCAAAATACCATCAGTACCCTTAGGGATGTGCTTAGAGCTATTCCAATAAGTCATCTACTAAAAAAATCTGTATTCTTGTACAGATATATATTAATGCTCATTTAATGGACACATTCTAAAATATTGCTTCGAACAGCATGACCATGAACATACAGGTAATTTTATCCACGTCCAAATGTGTGGGAGGACAGACAAGCGTAGGTCCATTTTCACATTGCTTTGATGTGAATGTATCTTCACACATCTTCTACTGCAGGCATCCATTGCTGCATAGTCCCATGAAGTCAAATCCATGCTGGGTCAAAAAGAATTATGTGTTCCTTTCCTTCCTCCGTCTATTAGCACGAGACACACAGACCCTTCATTGAAGTAGGATAAATGAGATATTTGTCCCCTTTGTGCTCTCTTTTCTCCCATCAATTACGAGGGTATTCACCAAAAAGCTTCTATGTTAGCAGCACAGCCAATATTAAATACCAATTCAACAAAACGTTCAAGATGGCTAGAAAGTCATTGACCAGAGTAGAATCAGATGAACAGTATGCCAGCAGTTTCATCAAAATCAGATCTAACAAGCCAACCACACTCAAATTGGCCGTAGTAATGATGTCATCAACCCGCAAGTCCAACATTGTACCTTCCAGAAATTTTAAAATACTAGATTATGTTTTCTCATTTACATGACATCAATACAGATGTACTGTAACCTTGATATCAAATGAGCATTGTTACTTTCTATTATTTTTTTTCCCTTCTTGGTGGGGGAGGGGGAGTTGGTTTCTTGTGAGATGTGAAATAAAGCTTGTCACGTGTCTCAGCATAAGAAAGACCAATGAGGCGAGAGATTTGGTAGGTCTGGAGGTGTGTTCAAAGCAATGACATATTTGTCTTTGTTTAATCTCTGTACATTCAGCAAGTGACACATGAAACTATAAAATTCCACAACTTTCCCTTCTTTTTTTTTTGAGTCTTTAATTCGATAAAAGACTTCTCTTTCTGCTAATCAAATTTACTTCCTACATCACAGGCAGACATGACGAGGAACAGCACGCAGTGGAGGAATGAATGCCGGGAGATTGTCCAGCGGCCCAACGCTGACCATTTGTTTCCTCTCCAAGGGTGAACTGACCAGGAAGCAAATCCAACTTCTGTTCCAATTGCTCTGTCTGTGGCCACATGCCATCACTTTAACCTATTCACATCCCCCAACCCCCCCCCCAACCCCCACCCACCCCCCCCCCCAAAAAATGAAATCAGAAAGAGGCACTGAGGCATTAGTCCAACATATGCAACCAATAACACCATTTATCATCCCCCATCCCAGAATAAAAGGTATTAAAAAACCCCAGAAAACAGGCATGATTATGCCAATATTCTCCTCTTCTGTTTTTTCTATGAAGTCTCGCCACAGATCTGTTCCCTATTCATTTCATGGAATCCGACTGACGCATATGTAAAAAGAGCTGGTGAGAGATAGCATTATACTTCCTGAGGTATGAAATGTAGGCAGTTGACACACATCCAAAAAATTGCAAGAGATTGTTTCATCACCCCTGGAATACATAGTCACTTCACAAGCTAAACATCCATTCCCAAACATGACACTTTCTGCCTCTTCTCTTTGGTATCTAGAGTAAACCACAGCATTTTTATCTTTTTTTGCATCCGACAATCAAACATCCCATCTAAATATGTTGTACAAACTCTTTTTGCAGCTTCCAAAATATTTCAGGTTCTTCACGGTGGTTGCATATGACTTATCTACAAGGACTACATGGGGCAGATCCAGATATACATGTGTCTCTTTGTGGTTGATCTCACTTTACATGACATGCAGAATTGTAATCAGTAGCATAAGCTCTATATTTTGGCTGAGGTTTGACACTTTCACACACTGTTACCAGCGCTTTTGGCTTGCATAGTTACCTCTGGCAAAACATAAGGAAGAAAAGGAACAAGAGAGAAAAGGAGAAGGAAAGAAGAAGAAAGAAGTAAGAAAAAGAGAAGGAAAAGAGAATGGAAAAAAGGAGGAAAAAAAGGAAGATAGGTGGGAAGAAAACTTGCTCAATCCCACAATCCAGTTCCTCCGAAGATTTAAGAGAGTCATATGAAGACCGCCATCACTGCGTGTACCCAACACGGATGAATCTACGTGGCATGTGTCCACATTTGTTGAAAACGTCTATGTTCCTAACATCTGAAACGGAACATTGAGTGGGTGGGGCATGCATGGGAGGGAATAGGTAGGGCGCTACTTTTGTTTCTCGTTTCCACCCGATTTCTTAGTCTTTTTCCAGCAGAAGCGTTGAAGTTCGGCACGGATCCTGCAGCCAGGTGGGAAACGAGAAACAAAAGAAACCCTATGTGAGCAGGCACATTTTAGAGGATTTTTTGTTGTTGTCTTTCTCCTTCTTTTTCTTCCAATAAATCAAACGAGGTATGTGGGGCATACCTAACAATTGAAAGGAGTAATGCTTTGTGTTTTTGAGTTTGTGGAGTAATGGAAATGGTTAACTTCACCACCTATCCTTCATTGCTTTACCATTTACATTCCACTTGTTTCATTGGACTGGCTTAGACAAAAATAATCTGTATTGTTGTTCTGTTGTTTTTATCTTAATATTCATAATGCTTCCTAATAGGACTCTGATGTGATTTGCGTGCATTTCAACAATTTGCAAGTTTAGAAAATCAAAACTATGAAAATCAAATATAACTGACTCCATCTCATGAAACACAAATAAATGAAATACCATCACAAGATACAGCAAAACAAAACAAAAAGACAAAACAATTTCTTTCAACCTTCAGAATGCCTGTCGCTAAAAACAAATGGTGGCAAAAAGTTGGCTTCAAACATAACCACTTCCTACCTTATGACACTCAGTTTTAGATATTATAAATCTTCGAATGTTGAAATTTTAATTATCTCACTCCCTGGCCAATGACAACCCTAAACTGATCAGAACATGCTGTATGCAGGTATATAATGTTCAGGAATTCACTCCTCCTAAGCCACTACCTTTTCCCTGTTCTAAATGACAAGAAGAAACAACAACAACAACTTTAATCTCTTCAATGCCGTGTAGACCCTACTACTGTAAAAGTGGATATTTTCGCACGACTAGTTTTTCGTGCTCGGCCAGGAAAGAAGAATTTGCATGTTTATAATTCCGCGGTATCACGACATCAACTCCTGGAACACACGGCAAGCAAAAATATTCGCGTGCTGTTAATTTCGCGCTAGTTTCTGGCTGCGCGAAATGCGCAAAAATCTCAACAGCGCGAAAATTTCCTCCTTTACGGTATTTGTATTATTCTCTGAAATATTATCCAACTTCTTAGATGGGACTTCACTCTTCCAAAGGGCAAACATAAACACATAAAATGAGGAAAAGGAAAGGTTTGGCCATTTGAAAGTGCAATCTCTGTTCCACTGCAACCATTCACAATGAAGAACACAGCTGACTGTCCATACATTTCACATTTGAGGACAGCTGTCTTGATTGCATTTTTGCACGGTCTGCTTCAAGAAGAGCGTGTAGAAAGGTTAAGAATCGTACACACAAACCTAAACACACATCATACACACAAACACACACAGGCCTAACTTTAACAAAACACACACAAACTCATACAAATGTACACAGACACACACTCATTTTTTTCACACACACATTTGCATACACACACACTTGGTTTCTCTCTATGTCTTCAATCAAACAGCTTAACCAGCCATAGCAAGTTGACACCAACCACCATGTCTACATGATAAGCCAGTTTGTATCTATCCACTCATGAGCACATTTCCAACTTGACCGGTCTTTTTTCTCAGTTGGTTAGGCACTTCTACTCATTTTCAAAGAGACATAATGCATAACCTTGCCTGATATAACAATATCAGGATGTTTCATCAACGTTTGTCAGTGCTGACAACTTGAATCACCATAGTAACAGTCAGTGACCAGAGCATCTCAGCCAATCAAAACCAAGGATTTTGCTGAAATTGTCAGCGCTGACAAACGTTGATGAAACATCCCCCAGGTCACCAGAATGGGCTGTCACCTAACACTTCGGGAAGAATCCCTTTCATTGGTGTGCACTGAATGCTTCAACAAACTTTTTGTTGTTGTTGCAATTCCTGCCAAATACAACAACTTGGGGAAAAATGGGCCACCCAACCGTGCCACACCGCGCTAGCGAGCAGATTGATATAAAATCAGGGGTCGCACTTAACTTTTTTTTAAACTAGCCAGGCGGACTACTTAGAATCAATTTTGACACTGAAGCAATATTTTGGCTAGCCAGACGGACTAGTAACTTCAGAATTTTATGATTTTTGGCTAGTCCGACGTGATTTTGGGTGGCCAATGGCCAGCGGACCATCGCCAATTTCGAACCCTGAAAATGTGAACCTAAATCATTTTGATGAAGTGGCTTGGTTCCAGAACTATGACATAGGTCCAGGTCTTGACACCTATGATTTCTAGACTGTCATAAAGACTAGGGCAAGATTTGACTTGGAGAGGCTAGGCTAAAAATCATTTACTCAAGATGAGAACTAAAGTCTGTATTACTTTCCAAATGTTATAGGAGAGATTGGTGTATCAGATTTCTCCCCTCCCCCAAAATATATAAGTATATGGTTGAATCAACAATGATGATCTCACTAATAGACCAGTCCAATCCAAGTTATCAAAGTCCCACAGATATCAATATCACTTGCTATAGATCTGGATGAATATGTCTTTCAGATGTTTTAAAGAACAGTGGCCATATCAGCCTACACGGGTAAGGGGAATGGGAGTACAATATGAATCATTACCCTGTACTGCCTCGCAAACAGCAGATTAAGCACATGTGGGACTTGCAACCTGGGTGCAATGGAAATCTGTTTTTCAACCTCTAGACAAAATAATTTTTATATCTTTCAAAGTTTTTTTTTTTTTTTTAAATCAATGAGGGCACATCGGCTCTTTTGGAGAGACATGGGGCAGATTTCAAGTTGTTTCCCTCGCAAACTCACAGAATTTAGAAGTAAGAGAGAGCGGTTTGGTACGGTGGGGGTTGGTTGAAGGGAGGGGGAGAGAGAACTGTACGTACTGTTGATTGAGCTGAGCCTGTTGCTGTTTGTACTGCTGCATCTGGCTTGGTGTCACAACGTCCATCAGATCCAAGGACTCTTTGATCTTCATCAGCAGCTCATACTTTTCTCGTCCCTGCACCTGTTAGGGAATCAGACACAGCATTGGTGGAAAACAATCACTTTGCCCTCTACAAGAAAATGTGTGTGTGTGTTTTTCAGAGGAATTATGTTGCTGTTGCAAACATTAGCAGGGTTGCAAACCTCTCTGGATATTAAACTTAAGGCATAATTTACCATTTGCAGACGGCATTAGTGCTTTAGAATAGTTCCAAAATGTGAGTTTGGGATAGCATCTACAGTTATGGTTAAATGAGAAAAATACTGATATCTCCTTATACTTAAGGCTTTATTGCAAAAATGTAATATGGTAGGATGTTTTGCGATACAACAGACCTACACATATGCATCAAGTGTTTTCAAAATTCATAGCAAATCACAATGAACAAGGATGATGACAGAAGCTATGTTCAGACGGAGGCAGTTTTGGTCGGAGTAATTTCGGAGGAAGGGTCGGAGGAAGCTTGGTCGGAGTAACTTCGGAGGATAGGTCGGAGTAGTGCCCGTCTGGACAAGGTGGTGGTAACTTCCTCCGATCGGAGGAACTTACCACGACCTCTTCCTCCGAACGAGATACTCCAGAGTTTTCTCAGGAGTATCTCGCTACCACGACTAGCCGGTCGGAGTAAATTGCCCGTGCGGACAAGCCCTCGGAGTATCTATGAACTTACACACCTTACGACCTAAGTAAAACTTCCTGGGTCAAATCGCAATGTTGATATTTTGCGAGTACACGTGCAATTTCAACCTAGTCGATCGCGACGAAGAAGCTAGCGCTCATACAGAAATTTCCATCAACAAGAATGGAGAAGACAAATGCCACTGGTAAAAAACAATCACATGGTCGATGTGCGCGGCGCTACTACTTCCTGAAGTTACACCGACCCTCGCACATAAATTGGTCGGAGTTTCTTCCCACGACCGTCGTGTGGACACAAGGGTCGTGGTAGGATATGCATTTATTTGAATATCAATTACCGTGCCATAAATTTTTACTCCGACTAGAAATACGTCTGAACATGGCTATAGCAGCATTGCATAAGAATGTATTTTTGAGCGCTCAAGGAATACATGAGCCTGCTATGTCATCATCCTTGTCCAATATATTATGTACTGGGTTTCTAACATATTCAATCTACTGAAGAACTTTCATAAATTCCACAAATTCTATTCATACATTGCACTTTCGATTTATGTACTACATGATGTGAAATTCACACAAATCGTCTCAAATGTCCCCTTAAACACTTCTCATCCAAATTATTTCAATCACAGCATACAGTAGTCCACTTTAGAAACATTAATTACATACCAGCTGGAGATCACGAACGCAGCAGGTGTTGGGTTCTCCAATGATATGCATAGAATGTGAGCTATGCCATTAATATACAAATGTACAATCAACCACCTGTTTCCAGGCCTCCTAATACTTACCGGTATGTAGAAAATCTCCTCATCTGCTGCTTTCCTCCGCTTTGTGAAGGAGGTGACACCAAGAGATGAGGTAACTTTGCTTGCCCCTGGAATAAATCAAAATTAGAATGCAATACAAAGGAGCCATGCATCTCACAAGTCGAAACTCTCCTGCCCCCCCCCCCCATGCACCTGACCCCTAGATCCCCCCCATCCCCAACACATACACACACACACACACAAACAATCCTGTTTTAACTAATGCAATAGACCGTTTCTGTAATTCATTACAATTTATGGATGTTTCCATTCCAACAGCCTAGTAATGAAGCCTTTCATTCACCTGCTCCCTCCCATTAAGTTCCATGGGCAGGAATTTGCCTAGTTTTTGCTAGGTGGGGCAAGTCTCCGACAAGCTTTGTGGTTGTGAAGTGCAACTTTTGTGAACAAAGCATGCATAAAATCTGAATACACTACATAACCAGTCTACTGAATCATTTGAATTCCATCTCTAACATAATAGTAACCTTGTACAGGGGGGCACACTAACCCATTTTTTTTTTTTTTTCCTACTGGTCTGACCTGTCTGTTGGACCAGTACGTACCCGGTTTTTCCAGTTTTTACTGGTCCATTCCTGAAAACATTACTGGTCTGACGGTGATTTTTACTGGTCAGGGACCGTCAGACCAGTGCCAGTGTGCAGCATTGCCTTGTCATTTCAGTTCATATACAATTTGCTGAGTGATGACCCTGCAGAGTCCCCCCCCCCCCCCCCCCCCCCCGCCATGCATTATACAATCAAACAACACTTTATTTCATCTTACCCAAGATGTTAAACAGAAACATTGAACTAAAAAGAAATACTGTACACAGTGTATTTCTTAATTCTAACACATGGAGAAAATAATGACAAGAAAATTCTACACTTCAATGAACACTTCAATGAATCATGCTGCATGATCATTTTTCTTTAGGTGATCCACATAACAGATCCATATTCAGGATAATTTTTTTTTTAAAGGATGCTTGCATACTTCCAAGGTGGAGGACCCCGTTTACAGTGCGAGGCGAGGCCGCGGCTCGGCCGCGGCCGAGTCCAGCCCCACTTCAGTGTAAACGCGCAAAAGGCCAAATGCGAGGCCAAAATTGGCCTCGCATTTGGCCTCGCTCTGGAGGTGGTCTCGGCCGTGGCCGAGCCGCGGCCGAGCCCGGCCTTTTCTTGGTGTAAACGCAAACTGGGCCAAATGCGCGGCCAATTGCGCGGCCAGTTTTAGTCTGGCTTCCAAACCCTCTGCCTGTATCTTTCGCTGTTCAGGATATCAACCCCCTCAACGTCGAAAACTAGTATAGTTTAAGGTGGTTTTGTCCTGCAAAGGATTTTTTCCTTTGGCAAAGGCCTTTGACCGAACGGCGACTTCGTCGCCACGGAATTCAGTTGGCAAAGGGTCTGAAAACCAGACAATACCAAATTGCGTTAGTTTACAAGCAGAGCGCCACTACGACCAAATAATGAAAGGTTTGAATCGAAAGCGCGGCCGAGCCCAGCAGTGTAAACGGACAAAATTGCGAGGCTCGGCCGTGCAATTGAGGCCGGGCTCGGCCGTGGCCGAGCCGCGGCCGAGCCCGGCCCCGCACTGTAAACAGGGTCCTAGTGACCCTTATGCCTTAGTGGAGGTCTATGCTAATGCACAGTTTCTACTTTTCTTTTTTTCAATCTTACCTCTCTTTAATGGCTTCTTGGGCGGTGCCTTCGTCTTCTCCCGCGACTTCTCTTCACTTTTTCTGTCTCGTCCTGGGCAGGCGCAGACTCTCACATCCAGCACTCTCCTCCCTAGAACAACATTGCTGGGGAGGGAGGAATTTAAGTAAAGGATGGAATAAGTGATAAAACTCTGCATCTGTGTGCACAATTCCAACAGCAGACACTCCCACAACATAACTAATGCTTTCATATGATCACCTTCATAAGATCACCTTAAAAGGAAGCTTAGAGGGGGATATTTTCAATCATAACTTCAAGAATATTCCTTGTTAATTTACAAGTGAGGTAACACTGGAAAGGTTTTATTTTACTCTATCACCTACACTTCAAGCAGTTTGAATGTGAAAGGGAAACTTTTTTTCAATATAGAATTTGCAGAGATATATGCAGAGGTGCCAATCTAATTAACAGAAGAGAAGGATTTCTGTAGCAAAATCCCCAAAGAGGTTTAACCCTTTGAGGACGGACTAATTTTGCTGCAACACGCATTTCCCATAGACACTTGCCGGAGTATGATCGGGACTCGTCTTCAGCGGGTTAAGGTTCAGGGGTCAACCCGATAAGTCAATTCTCTCCTGTGACCCACTCACTTGTTTTCCAGTGTAAAGAGAAGCTGAATCTTTCTCCTGTTCAGGCCTCCAACGCACGATATGAAGCACTTGAAGCTGAACAGGTACTTCGAAAACTCCGTTCCAACCTGGGGGGCGATGTACGGCACGCAGAGCTGGTGTCGGCCATTTTGGTCTGTGAAGTACTGGGTGCTGGGGTCACTACACAGAACCAGATGATTGGCCGACATGTCTGCCAGATGTCAGGTGGTGCAGGGGGAAAGAAACAAAGCAAAAACTCTCTTTACTCAGGGTACTTTGCATATCACATGACCTACACAAATACTGGTCAGTGATTGGTCAGAATGCAATCATGTGACTACTGCAACGATGTTTAAAATCATTACACTGCCAGCAGTTATGTCACATTGGGTAATATATGTAATACAGGACGGCAGTAGGCCATTTGTAATGTTTTCCCAAAGGGCAGAGCATTCGTGGGAATGTTTCCCCATGGGAAAAACATTTCTATGTTGATGAATGGCACAGGAGGGGAATGTAATAAAAGGAGGGCACACAAGTTAGGTACACACTGCATAAATGAGGCATAAAGAAGAGACTTGTTGGTAATGCTGTTTATAGAGAAATCTCAATATCCCATACAATTCAACTGACAATGACTTTTTATCATTGGATATACACATGAACATTTCTAGCCCCAAGGTTTTGAAATGACATTTTCTGGGAGGTTGAAATCACATTAATCAAAGAACATAAAGGCAATTATTCTTCAACCACTGACAGGAAAACTCTTTGGCAAGTATAATGGATCATTTCTTGACATTCTTGTTTAACAATAGTTTCACTCTGAATATTACTGTGATGATATACAGATAGACCAGACTGACACAAATGTGTAGAAAAGTGATGATTGTAATTACAGTCATGACTTTCACTTGAGAAACAGCAAAACACAAAGAAACAAAAAAAACCCCAATTGTCATTTGTCAAATAAACATTAAATTTACTTAAGATGGAAACCTAAAAACAGAGTGGGGGAGGGGGGGGGGGCAAGAGAATTTCATTCAGTGATACATGAAGTGCAGTAGAGGGTCGTACTAAAGAAGTTAGATATAACTAAACCCTTTTATAACAAGATGATTTTGCACCTCTCAACTCTTACATTTCTTTGGGTTTTTTTTTGTACCCCTGTATAGTGAGAAACCTGCTATACCACAGTAATTGTCATTCTATTTATGTCCTCGCTATGACGACGTCCCCTTGTGTACACACAGTTTGCACTGTTCTGGGTATCAACCAAAAATATGTGTGCGTGTGTCTGCCTGCATGTGGCAATCACCACAATGAGAAGCCATGTGCAAGCCTTGTGCTCGCCAAGTCGCATGCTTGCAAGCTGTGTGCTTGCAAGCTGTGTGCTCTCAAACCGTGTGCTCGCAAGCCGTGTGCTTACCATCCGGCGGGCCAACATGGTTTGGGCATCGAGTCACTGGCTCGGCTAGGTTCTCTGCCTGCTTGAAGATCGGCAAGACCCTGATGTAGGAGCCTTGCGGTGGCGGATTCACAGTCTTGAACTGGATCGGACATGACTTGTCCTTGTCCACAAAGAGCTTTTTCAATATTGGCGAGTACTGGAAGGGGGAGGGTAAAATGAAAGAGACATTGTAAGCGGAACTTCCCATTTCCTTGATGGCATATGAGGTGAGCATTATTGAAAGGTGCCTTGCCTTCATTGGGAATAACTGCTGTTTGTTTGTACACTATGATATCATCTTGAACAATTAGAAGACAAAAAATAAAACACAGGCAGTGATCTACCTAGCACTGTATGCCACGTGTACCATTTCTCAACATTCATGCCACACTCGTAACTGGTGAATCTACTCTTGTTTGAATGAAGTGGTATTCTTTTTTTTTTTTATGTTGTTGGCCTTCAGACACCAAACAGCAGAAACACAAAACAAACTATAACAAAATCCACAACAGCAAACAACTATGTAAAAAAAAAACAGTAAATACTTGTTATTTCATTTTCTTTCTTTTCTACCCCCCCTTTTTTTTTCATTTTATCTCACTTTGCTCACAGACCCTCAATGTCTCGATTATTTACTTCCATTCGTAATTATTAGAGACTAATTGCCCTGTTGCTTGTCAGAGAAAAATGGATGTTCCTACAAAACTTTCAGAAACATCATAACTGTTGCTAGGAAACGTACCGTCCAGCTGACGCTCTTTGCAGCCTGCGACGTCGGCTGTCCGAGGTTGATTTGAAAGTCATAATCTCCCGGGTATTCCACGCTGGTGACACAAATAAAAACAAAAATGAAGACTTCTTTTTAAACTTTTGATAGATAAACTATTCTATGTTTAAGGATAAGTTTCTACAATTGGTAAATTCTGGTAAATTCTCTCTGAATCTTTTGCAGATTTCATGAACTCCACAAGGCAAATTTAATCTTCTCCAGTATTTAAAGACATGGGCCCTGTTGCATAAAACCCTTACCGCTGGACTTACCGCTCCTTTCTAGCGGTAAGTCTTCAAATTAGCGGTAAATCTTATAATCCTTGATGCTGATTGGCTGTGACGCCTAATTTTGATGGTAGTTACCGTTTAAATTCAATGGTAAGTTTTATGCAACGGGCCCCAGAAGTGAAAATGCAGACATGCAAATTTAATAGCAACATAATTTCTGCCAGCACAAAGCTCCCCAAGAAAATGATGAGTTAAACCTGAGACACAGACAGAAAGAGAATTGAGGTTAACTTACTTGCTGGGTAACACTTGCTGGACTTGGTTTGGAGGAGGGGTGCACGGGGGCGGCGGTGGGGTGGTTGCATCCGTCGCTGATACGTAGCCAGTGGAGCTGGGCATATTACTACTAGGGGACTGTTCGTTACCTTGTGGCGGTAGAGACTCAAGCTGTGCAAGAAACTGTAAAAGACAATAAGAAAAAAAAATGTACATCAGTCATAGTATAAAAAAAACCCTTTGCATTCAAAAAGAAATACACATTTCTCTGAATTATATCACCAGTAGCATGTTTAATATCTGACATACCAACACAATTTTCATGACATGAATTGCTACTGAGAGGAAGGGGGTGAATTATGGTTAATATGGTACAAAGACCAACTGCAACATATTTTTTCAATGTGAACAACAACAACAAAAAAAATCATGGGAGTGCACTCAAGCCAATTATCTAGACAGATATAATAGGTACTAAAACCTCATTACAAAAACAAACTGGCAACATTTTTGTGATAGTGGTTAAAGAAATACAAACTTTTATGCCTTAGACCCCGTTTACAGTGCGGGGCTGGGCCGAGCCGCGGCCGAGCCCAGCCTCAATTGCGAGGCCGAGCCCCGCAATTTTGTCCGTTTACACTGCCGGGCTTGGCCGCACTTTTGATTCAAACCTTTCAATATTTTGTCGTAGTGGCGCTCTGCTTGTAATCAAACGCAATTTGGTATTGTCTGGTTTTCAGATGAAGTCGCCGTTCGGGCAAAGGCCTTTGCCGAAGGAAAAATCCTTTGCAGGACAAAACCACCTTAAACTATACTAGTTTTCAACGTTGAGGGGGTTAATATCCTGAATAGCGAAATAGTACAGGCAGAGGGTTTGGAAGCCAGACTAAAATTGGCCGCGCATTTGGCCCAGTTTGCGTTTACAATGAGAAAAGGCCAGGCTCGGCCGTGGCCGAGACCACCTCCAGAGCATGGCCAAATGCGAGGCCAATTTTGGCCTCGCATTTGGCCTTTTGCGCGAGGTGGGCTCGGCCGCTCTCGCACTGTAAACGGGGTCTTACAGACATGTTAAAAAGCAAAGTCACTAACACTAAAGGACTAGAGAACACACAGAAAATACAAATAAAATATCTATAAAACTTCCCAGATCACAACCAAAATTTAATCATCTGTTCCTCGTGTCATATCAACTTTTCCTGTAAGTTTCATATCCAAATTCGTATGCAACTTTTTGAAATATTTGGCAAACAGACAAATGCCGTCAAAAACACATCCTCCTCGGGGAAGGTAACATTTCATAATGACAATTAAAAATGGGTCTTGTAATTATGCCCCATAGAAGGTATGAAATTTCAACAACAGAAACATTCCACTTTATTCATACTACAACATGTACTATTAAAGGCATTCTCAAACAGAATATGATTCTTCTTGACCTAGCCCTTTGACTGGCATAAATGATAGATCATATTTCCTGTCTACACACTGCAAAGAGAAAATTCTGTCATTTCCTCGGAAATGTCATGCCACATCCTCGTCTATCATTGTGTAATGTCAACCACACAATTACTACTCAATTTTCAAGAAAACCAGTGGATCAATCACAACTTCCTACCAGCAGAGGTTTGGGAAGCGGTTGCAAGCGAACCATTTTCCAAACGAATAGACCTCTGGCACTAAGTCACAAAGACTTGAAACAAGAATACATATTGTACTCCATAATTTTGTCATTTGGCAGTATCAGCAGTCAAAACAGCACCCAATGACAACAGAGTATGGCTATTTCTGCAACAACGATTGTTAGCTGAATGCAAGTCTCCAGATTTGCATTGTAAAGCATGGACAAAAAAACAAAACAAAAAAATCACTAAACCGTGCGATCAGCAATACACTCCAAATCACAAGAATTCTTGGCACTGTTCAGGAATTGCGCAATTATTTCAAAAATAGTGCAACAATCTACACTGCAGTGGATGTCTGTAACATTAGAGCAAATAATCTCAATATTTTCTATCCATCTTTCAAAATATACATTACAACATCTATGAACTGATGGGCAAGAGTGGTCATTTCAGTAGATATTGGGCAATTAACAGGGCATTTCTGTCCATCTAAACTTGCACCAAAAATCTCGGTATTTAGATCACAATTGAAATACTACTACAAAATATGTCTGCGTGCACCTGCCTATGGTCTGAACCGCGGTGCTACAAACCCATGTATGGATGTCCGCATGCCAAGGGAACCCATAGTTGCTGTTGGGCATGTAATATTTATAGCAGCTTGCCTGCAAAAAATATAGGGCCTTTGCTTAAAGGCATAATTAACCATTTGCAGATGAAACAAAATCCCAGCATTTGTGCTTTGAAATAGTTCTGAAATGTCAGTTAGGGATAGAAACAACCACTGTAAAATTTTGAATCGGTATAATCAATGTTGAATATTGTTAAATACACAAAATGTGAACAATAGGTATAATAAAACTGTTTCCAGACTAACCCGTCAACAGTTAAATGGTTTATTGAGAAAAATACTGATATGTCCTTTTATTTTAGGTCTTATTGCGAAAGATTTATACCGTAGGGTGTTTTGTGATACAACTGATCTACACACATGCATCAAATGTGATATCTTGAATATTTTTGAAATCACTGCTCCCAAAGGTAAACATGACCTTTAAGAGCCTCCTACTCTGATAAGTGTGGAACTTGATATTTTGTGATGCTCTGCTAAATATACCACGATATGCAGGAATTAATGCTACTTCCTTTACAGGTCCTGTAGGTCCTACATGAATTATCACCTGAAATTTACATGAAATTACGTACACTGCATTCCTGTTTTAATGTTGTTTCTGCATCGATCAACAAAATAATACATGTTGGTTGAGCGCCATAAAACAAATCATTGGCCTGATAGTACTCTAATATGAATATACCAGTACCATAGTATAAATCATATATCATTTCCATTGTAGTGGCCTACGAGTTTTTGACAACTGTAAAATGCTGATCACATGCCCTTTTTTTTTCTTATGAGAACAAAAATATTACAACAGCACTACAATCTTTCATATTGCATTGATGAGTATAATGCCTTTTATTACAGAGCATTGAAGTTACATGATTTGAATCTACTTACAATCATTTCAAGTCATAGCTTTAACGAATATATGTGAATAAAGAGAAAGAAAAACGTAACAATTCATATGATATAACACTCCATAAAAAACAGTCAATTGTAAAATAAAGACATCCATCCATCAACATAGAATACTATCAGGCTCACAGTGTTAGAAATGCATGGGCTTGCCCACACCTAACTACAGACTTGTGACCGAGTCCCAGAATATTCAGACTGTCACAGAGCAATAACTGTCAACTAACGGTAAGCTTCTACACTCCTATGCCATTATAGCAAGAAAGAAATTACCTGGACATAGATGGGTACGGCAGCCCTCTCTTCCTCTTCCTATGAATGTATCGTGAACATCACTGTTTCTCACAATCTTACTCCCTGACAACATTGCGTAGGTCAATGCTTCACACATAATTCTTTCTATTTCCAGACTCCCTTCTCCCGCACACACAACCAGCTGTGTACTACACTGTGCATCCACGTCCAGCCATCCAGAACTACTTTTGGCTCATGCATATGCAATAGAGCCTTATACATATAAGGAAGTGGGTTGTCCTTATCGGGAGGGTAGGTTACAAGCATTGTCCAATCACACAGCAGAATGCGGGGTGAGAAGGTTAGACTGGATGATGTCATCCTAGGGGCCTAACCTGGATTGTATTTGTAAACAAAACATGTCTGGACAAGTTTACCGGGTCGTTCCATTATTGCACTGACACGTACGGTGAGGGGCAGGACAAGAGAACACAGTACATGTGGGACTGAGCAAAAAGAAGATCATGAAGAAGCCATTGCATTTTAATTTTAAAAAGACAGATTTTTCTTCTTCTTTTTTTTTGGATAAAGTTTATATGGTCTGTCAAGCAGCTACAACTCCTTTTTTCCCCAACTACGGAATGATAAACCCACATAATCTGTACTTTTTTTTATTAAAGTGACTGTGAAAGAAAACCACCTCTCAGCAAAGGTCCACTGCTGTTAAACACTGAAACAACTACTTTTCTCCTTTTTCTTGTCCATTAAGGTGGGGGGGGGGGGGGGGTGAGGGAGCATCATATGCTTTCTTTTTTTTTTCAAAACTGAAATGAAACATGGCAATATTTTTTCTGTCAAAAACATGCAAATGTAAACAATTAAAAGTGCATCATTTTAGCCTTCTGCTGCAATCATGTATTTCACAACTATTTATGGTCTATATATTTAGAATTACACATAAAACATAAATATCACTACAGAGAGAAGTACTCTAATCAGATGTACATGGTGTGCTATGCACAATATATGCAAGTGAAAACACAATTGTTATCATGCCACACTTTTCCATTACATACACGTACATGCTCATCCATCATTTAATACACTAATATGAGCTCATACCATGCCATCGTTGGCCCAATTAAAAAAAAAAAAAAATCACACAACAGCTGACCATTTGCACTCCAGGATTAATACAGTTAGCCTAGGCATCCACAACACACAAACACACAAACACACAACACAAACAGAGAAAGATAGACAATATAACAATCAATATATAATTTTTCAAACTCAAATTGGCAATCCTTACCGAGGACTGCTGGCTGTCTAGCAGGGGAATATCAAGTTGTGGTTCCATATGCAGCTGTTCAACGCGGAACTCCACCTGATTTTCCACAATGTTGTTCTCCCCCGGCACCTCATCATAATTGTCCAAGTTTACTTGGATTGGTTCCTGCAAGACCAGTCTGAAATATGACCAGAACAAAAATATTTGTGATGCATTGCGCCTAAAGCTAACTTCAATCGCAACCTCCAAGAATTAAAGACACACACAAACACAAAAAAAAAAAACCGGTAGTGGTATTGGAACCAGTCTAAGCATTAAGTAGCCGTTAGCAAAAGGTCTTCAAATTTTAGTCAGAGCTTGTACCAAAGCCTTTGACAAGAACTTGCCTCTTTCAGGAAGTATGGCTATGGAAAAGTCTTATTAAACCACAGCTAAAATTTTAACTTCCCCCATTTGCAACCACATGTGAGATAGCAGCTAGCTCTAGAAAATTGATGAAGATAATATCTACCTTGCTGAGGAGTAGACAGAAAACTGAGCTTGAGTAGGCCCTGCACCTTGATAGTTGCACATTTTTTTGAAGCCGGCGTCTTCCACAGGCGAGTCTACGCAACAACCCATGTTCCGCAATGACATTCCCTGACAATACCGCTAATCCCCAAAAGGCATACCTTCTATAGAGTAGCATATCAACTGTGCAAACAAAACTTCTCTCCAAACAAGATTCCAGAGACCTGTCTCCTGGAGTAATAAATCTCTAGACAGAGATCACAACTTTTTTTCTTTTTCTTTTTTGCCCTTTTCTCTAAAGCAAATGATCTCATCCAATGTATACTAATGACATTTTTTTGCAACACAATGCATATCATCACGTTATCTACACTACTATGTCAACATTGCGAGGAAAAACCCTGGCACATTCAAAGGTACTGCAATTTACTAAAAGAAATCAGGGCGGAGGGAGGGGTGTCAGCCCGACACCCAAGGTACCTTGGAAGACAAAGTTCAAGAAGCCAAAATCAGGACAGAGATTTGGTTTTTCGTCTCTTGCATGACGTGAATATATCTGACAATAGCGATAACACCGTCTTCACTGATTGGTCAGAGGCACAAATGGGGAATACCCTATCATTCATCAGCACACATTGCACAACGAGACAGTCCAGTCCTATCCATAAACAGATCCTACTGTAGTTTGATCCTAAGTCTGCTACTTCCACTATTGTTCTTAAAATGTGAAAGATCTGATGCAGCTAAACATTGCAGAGAAGTAATGATCCAAGTACAAACTATTTGCCAAAAGAACCATTAAAAAAAAAGACCAAAAAAAAAAGGTTACACAAGGTAAATAAAAATAGAGACAACAGTGTGAATCTGAATTTTTGTGGGTTAAAACACTCATCCAAACATACATCAAATGGATGAATGATAAAACAAATGAAGAATAAAATGCCATCACAGGTCATTTCACTTTCCATACACGTGATTAACATTTCCCACTGACCAATAATCTAAAACAGAATAATCTATGATGTCAAGTTACATGTATTATCAAGGCTGACCTTTATTTACTTGTTACATTAAGAAACGAGACAACACAAAACACAAATCAAATTTTTCAGCCAAACAGAATACTCTTGTTTTTTGTTTTTAAACAACCACATCAATCAAACACAATGAGCGATCACACACAATTCACTTGACAAAGTAATAATGGATTAGTCAAGCTTCAAGCTAAAAGCATGCACGTTGGTCAATTGCAAGGTAAAGTTACACTCACCCTTGAGTTGCATCATCTTGGAGCTGATCCCACAGCCGCATGAAGAGCACCTCTTGGCTCATTGTCAGCCCATCCTGCGACTGCTGGGACGCCATCTCCAGTCGGGTTCCTACCAAGAACGGGGTAAAAAGGCAAAGAGACGAAGAGTACTAAAAGTCACACGACATACAAAAATGCGGAGCACTGTTGCTGACAGCCATTGAGTAATGTTGGAGCCAAAATGTTGGCAGACTTCCAAGGATATCTTACAACTACCTCTGAGCATGAGAATTTACTCATTTTTCGTTGGCATGACACACATAACATAATTTCAAAGCTTTTTGACATTTCCATGACAATTTACAACTTCCTACAGTTTCCCTCTGAGAAGAAGAATTTACTCATATTTCGTTGGCACAGCACTACTGACAAGATTTCAAGGCTTTCTGACGTTTCTACGACAACTCATCAGGAAGGGTATAACTTTATAATATTTTAAGTTGGGTTTGAATAAAAATTGGCACAATCAAATAAACAGCATAGCGGAAGTTGACCAAACAACTGGTACAAATAAATCATCACTAATTTTCTGTTTCAATATGAAATTAAGAAGAAAATTTTGCATAAATCTCTCATCATTAACCTGTCATATCAAATATTAGCGGGGTCAAAAATCGTGGCAATGATAATTTTTGGTAGTGGGACAATTATTAAAAATAAACATGATTTGCAGGCATAAACCAATTGGAAAGTTGTGAGATCATTGCATATTCAGTTAACAGCCTCAAATTTCTCAAATCACAATCTTACAACTTCTAGTTTGCTCCACATCTGAACTCACAAAATTTCACGAAGAGACTCTGGAATGACGAGGGTGGAAATGGATGTTGTGTCCTTTCAGCTTCATGCAGCGTTGTTGGATTACGGTGGTGGAACTTGCAGCTCAAATTGCAGCGCAATGCAGCTTTTGTTTTTTCGGCGGATCGTGCAGCATTTATGTTGTGAAGGAATCCTGGAAGCCCATAGCGTCATGCGCAACAGAGCCACGGGTCACCCTGTAAGAATCAGTCAAGGAAAAAAAAAAATTAATAGATAAGTGCTTCGAGATCACAAACCTCACCCAAGACTGGTCAAAAACTTTCCTAAAACAAACACTTGCAAAGATATGCCTTACTTGACAAAGGTCTAGTAACGACAGCAAAGGCTAATGATAAAAAGAGCAAGAGTTCGAAAAGCACGAAAACCTGCAATGACACCATAACATATAAGTAAGAAGCTCTTAAGAAGCACAGAACAGAACGGTAGAAAGTAAAGAAATAAACAGAAAACAGAAATGGGAACCAAGAGAAAAAACACCAAAAACAACAGAAAGAGAAAGGAAATAAAATCATGCTAATTCTTCCCTCAATGTTTTTACTCTAGGACATACAAAGAAATTAGAATGACTGAGTAAGTTTTGCAAAAATCACGACAAAAAAAAAAAAGACAGAAAGCAGCTGGGATGGACAAATTTTCATAAATTCAATCAAACAAATACAATACCAAGTTGATACTGGTGAAACTGACGGCAGTAGAAATGAACAGGATAATTACAGTAGCAGGCCAGGGCAGGGAATAGTAGAAGCGAAAACTGTCTGATGATCAATCGTCCAAACTCTCAACAGAACTCGGTGTTACATGTCTGCTCTCTGCAATCTATATCATTGAAGGGGGGGGGGTGTTCATTGTAAGATGATGTGTAACACTCCTAAAGTTGCATCACACTTCTCTGAGGTTGTAAGGACATGTGAAACAGACCTCTTTACAGACACCCCCTACTACATGTCAGACAGACCTGCAGACAGGATGGCACAGCTGTTGATGGCCAAGATCCTTCCAACGCATGGGAGCCACAACCTCTGACAACTTCACCTGAAAACTTGTCCTTAAATGACACTCCTGCCTGGGTTTGTATGCAGATTTGTATGCAATTTTTTTTTTTTTTTTGCCAGATATTACAACAGCAACAAAATTCTTTGAAAAGTTGGTCTGCCGGATAATGTATCGCTTCAGAGAAAGAGGGCAGATGTTATGCAGCAATAATGCTTGAACTGCCACTAGTGCTCACAATTTTATCAAACCTCACTGCAAAACGCACACTACAGGCCGATCCTACAACGTACTTACGATGTTCTAGTGATGACTCCAGCTGAGCAGCCGTGTGAATGAAATCGGGTAATACCTTGTGCGTTTGATCATCAGTTGCACGCAATAACATCCCTCGATTTGGTTGGGATTCACACGGATGCAGTCATTCCATATATGGTGACATAGACCACAAAGGCACTGATCAGTAATTGCGCAATACCAGACCAACAACCCATCTTGTATGGAGGATATGACAAGACTATGCCCTGGGAAAGACCACGCAACGTAGTAACAACCCTGGACGGAGGTGAACAAACAAAAGCAATTTGCTCAGGTACCTGAATGAAATTGCTTGACCACATATTGGGGGTGGGGGACTTTGGTCTGCCTTGCTCAGAGGTTGAGTAGTTGTGTATGGATTTAGTTTGATATGCACAGTACAAGTTTAATGTTGAAAGCCAGCCAGGTCTCGATATTTTTTGTTTTGAAGTCTTCGAAAGTTCAGGGTAGAAGGTTACTCCTGGGGGAAAAAAAAAAAAATTGGGGCCTGGATAAGAAATGGGCTAAAACTGGCAGCTTATGACACAAGCATAAAATAACAATCAGATCAAAATGTGATTTTTATCTGCAATGTGCATTCCACTGATCCTCCATACAGATACATTCAATGCATACTGCTTCTAAATTATGCTGTCCACTGACTGAATCCATTGATACTGCTCAGGGAGCTTTTGCATCAGGATAGAAGCAATGCAGGACAGAGAGAGTTTAGTGGCTGTGCATACAACATGTCGTCTCACATCTTTAAAGCCTTTACACCAAAGACAAAGGGAAGTGTGGCAAAGAAGAAGAAAAAATTCCCCCAGTCGTCCTGCCTCAGACTTTCACCCACACATAATGTATGTACATACAGTATATCAAGGAAGAAATTAAAGGAGTACCATTCTGGCAGACCATGACCAGGCGACAGTTTTGATGAACACACAAATGTATAGGACTAGTAGCAGTACATAACCTTGTGATCTGACACACAAATAAACAAAGTTCAGCTTTGAACTCAACTTTTTTTTCAAAGAATTAGTTTGTATACAGAGTGGTGTATTTGTCACACAGCAAAATGAAGTCTTTGCCTCGGAATGTACCCTTTAATCTTACGACAAGGTTCCACAAGACAACACAAGAAAACTATTGTATTGATGTATAAATCAAAGAGCAGACAGTGCAAACGAGTTTCATATTCGTGTGTGTAAACTGAGTTGAAGTTCAATGGCACATTGCTTCACTGTTCCTAAAAGTAAAATCCTCATTATAACAATAAGAAAATGCTTTACAGGGGAGGGGAAATTGTTTCTACTGATGATAGACTCAGAACAATTGGTACTTAGAACAAAACATCACTATTAAAAACAATGAAGGCTCTGCTAATTTTGGCAATTGATTTGTGGAGGAGAGTGTACAGAAAGAATTTAAAATGATACAAAGCAAAACTCTTGAAGAGCATGACTGGTCTACATTTCAATTAATACTGTAGACTTCAGGTGGCACTTAGCACAGCAAACAGCTTGTGGTGTTCACAGCCAGGCTGTGCATGAGGAGTTTTGATTGGTCGAGAGTGGCCAGAATTCTTCTTGTCACAAATGTACACACTAGTAGTTATGTACATGTATGATGTACTCCATGCATGATTGTTTTAATGTGTATGTACACAGGTGGACCAGATTAATGGAGAACATTCTATGTGGTATACTAGTACATACAGGCTGACCAGATCAGTGGAGAATTTTCTAGGTGGTATACAATGTAACTACACAGTACATGCTTGTAGCAGGAAATACATTATAGCTCACTCAATCTAGATTGATTTCACCCATTCCAGAAAGTTCTGGGAAGTGCTTACATGTTTGGCTGAGTGAGGCACTGTCCCTGTAGCCCAATGTGATTGGTAGTTATTCTTGGTAATGATGTTTTGTACATAGTTAGGCAGTGAGTCATCCAGGTTTCCTGGAACTTGGACTGGCTAGTAGGTTGGAGAGAGTTATAGAATGTGCTAGAAGGGGTGAATAGATAGTATATAAGCTAGAGAAATTCTGCAGTAGGCAGAGTACCCAACACCTCTGCTCTGAGAGTTACGTCACTTCTGGCTCTGAAGCGACTTGTTATAGTCAGTCCTGTGTTACCTGCTGACCTGTTATGTTTGTGGAGATACTTGGCCTGGGAGACATTTTGCCTGCAGAGAATTAATGTGCCTTCATTGGACTCCATATTTTAATGTCAACGGACATTGCTACGGCAAAGCTGTGACGGGCTGGATTCCTAGCTGGACAATATAAAGTGAATCATCATTCAACGCATCGACTGGACGTGGTCGTTGGATTCTGCACATTTCGCTGGGAACATTATACGGTGGATCTATTGTGGACATATACCCTGGATTTATAACGCAGACTATTGTAACCTGTGCCTCTGGATTTACGTCGAAGGAATCATTCATCGGTGCATCACGGATCATTCATTTGCGCATCAAGCATCGTATTTGGACACTACCAGGAAACTGTAGGGATTTCGTGATTTAGTGAGTAAGTGATTCCATTACTGACTTATATTTGTTTTTAGTGATCATTATTGTACTGATGTGAAAACCGATTACGAGTCTGTACCCACAATATCACTGTTAATAAACCGCCTGAACATCAGTTGATTGTTTCTTTTGTGCGATCATTCTCGGAGTGATTTTGGTCGTAACAAAATTGGGGGCTTGTCCGGGAAGTGAATTTAAAGCCAAAACTTAGAATTTGGAACGTTCCGGAAGCCAGAATATTGGTACAGACATAATACCAGTTGAGTTAGTTGTTCAATTGTATATTGTGTGTAATACAGTGTGACAATGTCAATCAGTACAATGGATGTTCAGGCATTTGTTCAGAGGACAGATTTGTCCCTCAAAGATTTGCAAAGGTTACGCAAATGTGATTTGACTGCTATTGCACAGCATTTGAATGTTGATGTTCCACAAGGTGTAAGAAAGTCAGAAATTCTTGACTTAGTAGCTGGTCACATGGAGCTCAAAGAAGAAATTCATACTCCTGATCAAGCTCAAATTTCAGATCAGACACGGCTTGAGCTTGCTAAATTGCAAATGAAGGAGAAAGAAATGGAAATGGAGAAAGAGAAGATGAGATTGGAAAGAGAGAGGGAGAAAGAACAAAAAGAACTGGAAATGAAGAAACTTGAAATGGAACAGAAGAAATTTGAAGTGGAGCAGCAACTGAAATTGCGTGAGATGGAATTGACTCATGCACAAACTGTTGGAAATCGTGAAAGGGCTCCCTCTGAATTTGATTTGGCCAAGAACATTCGATTGGTGCCAAAGTTTGAAGAAAACAGAGTTGATGCATATTTTGTGTCATTTGAGAAGGTGGCTAACAGTTTGAATTGGCCACAGGAATTTTGGCCCTTGCTCCTTCAAAGTGTGTTTGTCGGCAAAGCAGCCGATGTGTACTCATCTCTCTCTGAAGAGCAATCACGTGACTATGCTACAGTCAAGAAAGCAGTGTTGAATGCTTATGAGTTGGTGCCAGAGGCGTACAGACACAAGTTCAGAAATTCGTACCGCAAACCAGGCCAGACACATGTTGAGTTTGCTCGTGAAAAAGAAATGATGTTTGATAGGTGGTACAGATCCCTGAAAGTGGATCAGGACTTTGATAACCTACGTGAGGTTGTTCTCTTGGAAGAATTCAAAAAGAGTGTTGCTTTCAGTGTGAGGTCACATTTGGATGATCACAAAGTGACAAGTTTGCATAAAGCAGCCTTGATGGCTGATGAGTATGAGCTGACCCACAGAAATGACAACAGACCACCTTTCAGGAATTTCTCTGGAAATAAGAGAGACAAAAATCAGTCGAGCAGTCCAAAGAATGCTGGTTCTGAAAAAGGCACGAGTTCTGAAACTTCATCGGCACCAAAGACTCAATCTGACAAAGGGTCCAGTACAAGTGCAAATGTCATCAAATGTTTTCACTGTAACAAGATAGGGCATGTAAAGTCACAGTGTTGGAAGTTGCAAAACAAAACAAAGAAGGACTTGGGATTTGTTATGTCAAAAAGTGTCCTACCCGAAAACAGTGTCCCGTTCAGTGAAACACAGGCCATTGAAAGTCAATCTCCCAAATTCAAAGATAGGACTAAGCAGGTGGATGAGAGCTATCGTAGCTTTTTGTTCGATGGTGAGGTGACCCCATGTGCTTCTGGTGAGGCAGGTATACCAGTAGTCATCCTGCGGGATACGGGGGCCTCTCAGTCATTGATGGTGGATGGTGGTATGACTTTTCCACCAGATAGTGCAGTGAATGCAAAAGTCTTGATTCAGACTGTTGATGGCAGTTATATGTCAGTACCACTGTATAGAGTGGATTTGAAGTGTGACCTAGTTTCTGGTCCTGTGACTGTTGGAGTTGTTCCTGAGTTGCCCATGGTAGGCATTGATTTTTTGTTGGGGAATGACTTGGCTGGGGACAAGGTGGTTGCGTCTCCAGTTGTTTCGGATAAACCAGTGGTGGTTGCTGAAACTGAGCAGTTGCAGGAAGAGTTTCCTGGGATTTTCCCAGACTGTGTTGTGACTAGGTCTCAGGCTCGTAGAGCTGTTCAAGATGATGCGGATTCTGTTGATGTGGAGGAGAATTCCGGTGTTTGGTTGGCAGAAACCTTTTTCAAGGATTTGAATGATGGGGTTGCTGTATTAGGCTCCGAGGCTAACAGTGATGGGCTGTTTAGCAAGTCTTCCTTGGTTGAAGCACAGCAGGCAGACTCTGAGTTGAAAGGCTTGTCTCAGACGGCGTGTTCTGAGGCTGAGGCTGAAAAGGTCCCTGAGTGCTATTATGTCAAAGATGGCATTTTGATGAGGAAGTGGAGACCTCCCCATAGGCCAGCTGATGAGGATTGGACGGTGGTCCGTCAAGTTGTTGTCCCTCCTAGTTACCGCGGTGAGATCTTGAGAATTGCTCACGAGTTACCTGTTGGCGGCCATTTAGGCGTCAGAAAGACAAAGGATCGGATCATGAGGCATTTTTATTGGCCGGGGTTGAATGTGGATGTGGCTGAGTTTTGCAAGACTTGTCACACATGTCAGGTGGCTGGTAAACCACAGCATTCAGTGAAGCCGGCGCCATTGATTCCGATACCTGCGTTTGAAGAACCATTCAGTCGGGTTCTAGTTGACTGTGTTGGACCTTTGCCTAGGACTAGGTCAGGTCACAAGTACCTCTTGACAATCCTGGATGTGTCTACACGGTTTCCAGAGGCTATCCCATTGCGAAATATCACTGCTAAGACTGTGGTAGATGCTCTAGTGCAGTTTTTCACTAGGTATGGGTTGCCCAAGGAAGTGCAGTCTGACCAAGGGTCAAATTTCATGTCAGGCATATTTCAAGAGGTGATGTATCGTTTGGGTGTGAAGCAGCTGAAGTCGTCAGCTTATCATCCCCAGTCCCAAGGTGCGTTGGAGCGCTACCACCAGACCCTAAAGACAATGATTAGGGCATTTTGTGAGGAGTATCCCGAGGATTGGGATAAGGGCATCCCTTTCCTGCTGTTCGCAACGAGGGACTCCCCAAATGAGTCGACGGGTTTCAGCCCATTTGAGTTGGTGTACGGTCATGAAGTTAGGGGCCCACTGAAGCTCATCAAAGAGAAATTCATGACTGAGGATGATGAGGTCCACCTACTTGACTATGTGTCAAAGTTTCGTGAAAGGCTTTCAAAGGCTTGTGAGGTAGCTAGGGAACACTTGAAAGTATCACAAGACTCTATGAAGAGAAAGGCAGACAAAAATGCCAAAGCCCGAACTTTCAACCCAGGTGACAAAGTTCTTGTACTGCTGCCCATACAAGGTGAACCACTGAAAGCCAAGTTCAGTGGCCCATACAGTGTCAAAAAGAAACTCAATGATGTGAACTATGTGATCAGTACGCCAGATAGACGAAAAGATCAGAGGGTGTGTCACATAAACATGCTGAAAGAGTACTACGAGAGAAAGGCTAGTCAGCCGGTAGGCGTAGCTCAGGTGGTAGAAGAAGAAGTAGATGAAGAGGGAGAAGCTCAAGATGAGAATGGAAGTGAGCCCTCTAGTGCCAGGTTGTCTAACTCAGAGATGTCAGGGAAAGTAGATGAGGCACTGAACTACCTACCTGACAATCAGAGGAAAGATGTGACTAGTCTGTTACATGAGTACGAAGAATTGTGTAAGGACAAACCAGGCTGCACCCCTCTGGCTGTACATGATGTTGATGTAGGAGATGCTGACCCTATCAAGCAAAACCCTTACAGGTTAAACCCAAGCAAACTGCAAAAAGTAAGGGAAGAGGTTCAATACATGCTAGACAATGACATAATAGAACCGAGTAAAAGCAGTTGGAGCTCCCCAATCGTCATGGTACCCAAACCGGATGGGTCTCAAAGATTCTGTATTGATTACCGCAAGGTAAACGCCGTGACGAAAACAGACTCTTTCCCCATTCCCAGACTAGAAGACTGCATTGACAGGGTCGGAAATTCTGCATATGTCAGTAAAATAGACCTTCTAAAGGGATACTGGCAAGTGCCCTTGACCGACAAAGCCAGAGAGATTTCTGCCTTTGCTACACCAGATGGCTTGTTCCAATGCAAAGTAATGCCATTCGGCATGAAAAATGCTCCGGCCACCTTCCAACGGCTGACAAACCAAATCATTGCCGGACTTGACCACTGTGTAGTATACATTGATGACATCCTTGTGTATAGTGACACATGGGAGGAGCACATTACACACTTGCGGCAACTTTTCGATCGACTCAAGGAGGCCGGATTGGTGATTAATCTGGCAAAGAGTGAATTTGCAAAGGCCAAAGTGGTGTATCTCGGGCATGTAGTCGGTCAGGGACAAGTATTGCCAAGAGAAGCCAAGGTAGAGGCTATACTAGGCTTTCCCATTCCCCAATCCAAGAAGGAGTTGCTCAGATTTCTGGGCATGGCTGGTTTCTACAGGAAATTTGTACCGAATTTCAGCACTGTAGTCACCCCCCTAACAAACCTGCTGAAGGGCAAGGCGAAGTACACGTGGACTGATGAGTGTCAAAGAGCCTTCGAGAAATTAAAGGCAGTCCTTGCTAATGAGCCTGTTTTGGCAGCTCCTGACTTCGCAAAGCCATTCAAGGTGGCAATAGATGCGAGCGATGTAGGAGTGGGAGCGGCTTTGCTCCAAGAAGATGAAGAAGGCACTGAACGACCAGTTAGCTACTTCTCCAAAAAATTGAACGCATACCAGAAGAAGTACTCCACAATTGAGAAGGAGGCTCTCAGTCTCATCCTTGCCCTCCAACAATACGAAGTGTACTTGACAAATAGCAAAGGGGAGATCACAGTCTATACTGACCACAACCCCTTGGTCTTTTTAGACCGGTTCAAAATGAAGAACAACAGGTTGTTCAGATGGAGCATGATGACGCAGCCATATGCACTCAAAATCAAACATGTGGCAGGCAAAAACAATGTAATTGCCGACGCTCTGTCAAGAGTGTAACATGAAGAGAGTATCAAAGGTGAAAAGTTTTCACCGTATATCATTTCCAGTGTATGTGTTTAGCATATTCATTAATGTGTGCAAAACAGTTTGATATGATTGTATAAGCTCTGAGAATCCAAGCAATATTATTGTAAATGGTATCCATGAAAAGATAACATGGAATTAATACAGCTATCCAAAAGGCATGTGATAGTATGTGATTATTGTAGCTTGACTTGGATTTTACCTCACATTCATTGTAAATAATAACGAGAAATTGTGAAGGTAAAAGAAACCCTTGCTACGGCAAGGCTTTCTTTTTCCCATGGGGGATGGTGTCACAAATGTACACACTAGTAGTTATGTACATGTATGATGTACTCCATGCATGATTGTTTTAATGTGTATGTACACAGGTGGACCAGATTAATGGAGAACATTCTATGTGGTATACTAGTACATACAGGCTGACCAGATCAGTGGAGAATTTTCTAGGTGGTATACAATGTAACTACACAGTACATGCTTGTAGCAGGAAATACATTATAGCTCACTCAATCTAGATTGATTTCACCCATTCCAGAAAGTTCTGGGAAGTGCTTACATGTTTGGCTGAGTGAGGCACTGTCCCTGTAGCCCAATGTGATTGGTAGTTATTCTTGGTAATGATGTTTTGTACATAGTTAGGCAGTGAGTCATCCAGGTTTCCTGGAACTTGGACTGGCTAGTAGGTTGGAGAGAGTTATAGAATGTGCTAGAAGGGGTGAATAGATAGTATATAAGCTAGAGAAATTCTGCAGTAGGCAGAGTACCCAACACCTCTGCTCTGAGAGTTACGTCACTTCTGGCTCTGAAGCGACTTGTTATAGTCAGTCCTGTGTTACCTGCTGACCTGTTATGTTTGTGGAGATACTTGGCCTGGGAGACATTTTGCCTGCAGAGAATTAATGTGCCTTCATTGGACTCCATATTTTAATGTCAACGGACATTGCTACGGCAAAGCTGTGACGGGCTGGATTCCTAGCTGGACAATATAAAGTGAATCATCATTCAACGCATCGACTGGACGTGGTCGTTGGATTCTGCACATTTCGCTGGGAACATTATACGGTGGATCTATTGTGGACATATACCCTGGATTTATAACGCAGACTATTGTAACCTGTGCCTCTGGATTTACGTCGAAGGAATCATTCATCGGTGCATCACGGATCATTCATTTGCGCATCAAGCATCGTATTTGGACACTACCAGGAAACTGTAGGGATTTCGTGATTTAGTGAGTAAGTGATTCCATTACTGACTTATATTTGTTTTTAGTGATCATTATTGTACTGATGTGAAAACCGATTACGAGTCTGTACCCACAATATCACTGTTAATAAACCGCCTGAACATCAGTTGATTGTTTCTTTTGTGCGATCATTCTCGGAGTGATTTTGGTCGTAACATTCTCTTTTCAGGCCTACCTTAATCCACATTCTCCTGGGATTAAAACTAGGCGGGAGATAACGATGATGACTAACGAAAAAAGAAAGAAAAACGAGGAGAAAAAAAACCAAAAACATGCTGTGCCAACGTGGAACTTGGTTGGCACCTTTTCTGCCAGGGTCCCCATCGATGGGGGGATCAGGAATGCCTCAGACAGGTTACACTGGTACAAAGAGCTATTGATAGCCCCCCTTCAATACTGGGAGTAATTGACCGACAGTATTGTTGATGTGGATAAGCTCAATTAACGTTCATGATGAGTAGGTATGAGGATTAGCCAAGAAGAGAAAGAGAGAGAGAATAACTGCTACCGACAAAGAGATTGCATAATCCCACATAGTAGAGTAAGCATCAGAAACAGTGTAGCTTGAGAAATAAAATATTTTGAATCAGATGCCTTTGAAGCACCCTAACTGTGCAATAAATACTGTAAAACATGATATATTCGCCGCATGAAATTTTTGTGAATTGGAGCCGACGCCCTTTTTCGTGGCATGAAATTTTCGTGAATTGCCACTGGCGTTCAGTGCATATAGTGTAGACAAAAACTTTCGTTTGCATTTTAATTTCACAAATCTTGGCGCTCACGAAATTCGCGAAATCAAAATGCACATGAACATTCCTCGTTTTACAGTAAGTCAACAAATGACAAACAACAGTTTGAGAAATCATCAAATTTCACTAGTTCTCTACTTTATCTACAGAGTTTCATACTCTTGAACAACAGAGCTGAATGCATTGATCAGAAATTGAAAGCAGGCAACGTTCAAATGGACAGTTACCAAAATAAGACTTGCACTGTCATGAATAACATTACCTTCCAACGAACATTCAAGCATTCAAAGTTGATTCAGTGATGTTGAATACCTAATGTAGATTTTCTGACATTACATACACAAACCTCAACAAAAAAAAACCTGTTTACCACTGATAGTCCCCCCCCCCCCCAAAGAAAAAAAAAATCATGCAAACAGTTCTCAATACCATAAAGCTCATTAATATATATAACACAGAATCACTGCTAAAGTTATTGCAAACTTAGGACAGCATATAAAACTGACCAAGCTGACTATCTGAACCTCCTCCCTGATATTCAATGTGACATTTAACGCTAAATAGTTTTTACTCTAAAATTCATGACTAATTTTATCAAATTAAATATTAGGAATGCAATCACAGTATTAATAACCTTAGTTAAATACCCAGATCGAGAAGCACGAGGACACCATGGAGCAGAAAGGCTGGTCCGGCTCGGAGATACACTGTACGTACATTCAAGAATCCCCATAACGTACAATTGTATTATGTACAGCTCTATCACTGACCTCTCAGAGTAACATGTAAAAACACAGCCAAAGATTCTTGTCGTGAGTTGACTGTTACCGGTGACCATGTATGCTTCGATGCACATATTTGCTGAAAAGTGGCTGACAGGTACTATTTGAGGTTTTTTAGTGTACCCTGTTGGGCAGCGAATAGGAATTCATTCAATCGCAACACTCTTGTATCCCCACATTACTGGGTTTTAAAAGTAAAAACATAGTTCTCATATACAGTTAGCCCGCAGAACTATCTATTTTTGCTCTAAAACGTTCATATATGTATGCATATAAAGTGTGTGAAAGAACGGCATAATAACATCTGGGTAACAATGAAAATGTGAAATACCAACCAAAAAAGTTCACTGAAAGTACATTAGTCTACGAGCATACCCGATCGTGGTTGCTACGTACTTTTCTATAATCGATTATCAATAATCGACAAATCAGATAACAGCAGAACTCACTGATCTTTCGCGCTATAGAGTGAATCGCATGGAGTTGTTTTGAAAATGCGATTGCTAGGGCATGACTGCTCGTCAGGTAACGTTTTACCAACCCACAATGCTGAATAGGGAGGGCTCTTCTGGATTAAAAGTTGTATGTATACGATCTGAAATTTGATTATCGATAGTCAACAAATCGGGCAACAGCAAAACTCGCTGATTTTTTGCACTACAGAGCGAATCATATGGAGTTGGTTGGAAATATGTGATTGCTAAGGCAATGGTGAACAGGGAGGGCTCTTCTGTTATAAAAATTGCATGTACAGTATACAATTGAAGATATTTTACACTTCTGATCTCAAAATTCTCCAAAACATCTCATCATCGGACTGGCAAATCACATCAGCCAGATTAAGTTTCTTGGTAGACCCTTTTGATGTATTGCAAGCAATTCCAAATGGTGGAAGATAAATTTTGAGTCCTGAGAACAATATTTTGGCTTTAAGAAACAGGTACTGGTATACATTCATGAGTAATCATAACTCTGAATATCTGACAATGTTTTTTTTTTTTTTTCAAGATAGTGTTTGCATTATTTTAGATAAAATGATCATCAGCTACATGCAAGAAGACACTGTCAAAATTCCATCATTGAAATTTACTTTGATGAACTTTATCAATATTGAAATCCTATGACTGAATTAATTATATCAGCACCAAAGTTTGAAAGCCTAATATTATGCTGCATTTTAACTTGTTGTAGAATTTGTCAAATAAGCCAGCATTTGGCCAAGAAGCCACTTTCTCATTCACACTGGCCTTTTCACATTTTTTTTTTTTTTTTTGAACGTAGTACCTGTATGTTTGCGACCTGTCCACACTGAATTACAAGTGCTGCTGGGTACAGGTTTTGTGCTTGTCAAGGGATACAATGTACGATCAGTATGTGCAGTACTATGTAGTAAATTAGTACATTACACACGTCACTCACGCAAGAGCTGCCCACATACTATCCATACATGTATATAGCCACACAATACAAATACTGAAATAGGACTTGTAGCCATCAAATCATTGTTGGGGGGTTAACAATACTCAAGAATGCTATGTAAAAATACAGTAAATCACAAGTGGTAGGTAGTACTCACTGTCAACCAGCTTTCAAAAGAAATTTCTGTAAACTTCCATGTCCCTGTCCCGCCATTTCAATCACATGCCACTAGCTGTAAGAGCTGCACTGTACACACACTGACTGCAAATGCCGCATACAACCAACACACTTTATCTCTGTGTTTCACTCGTGCCTACTGCCCCATGCTTAGTAGTACAATGTACAATGCATGTGGGCAAACAGATGTTTTGGAGCTCTCAAAAAAGTTGTAGTCTCTTTTAAGCCTCTTAGAGTAATTATGCATCATAAGCACATACAATGTAAAGGGGAATGAAACCAAAATATTGAATGGACCAAGTGAATGCGGCAATATATACATGCAGTATTCGATACATCAGTAAAGTGTGAGGAAAAGCAAAGAATCAAGTCAAAAGTTCTGATTTTTAAAGTTTCAACTCTACCGTTGTTGGATGAAAACACTACAACAGTCCACAACGTATACTGCAGGACAATATGAAGAAGATATGAAAAGAATTCAACAGATTCTCATTTTCTGGCATAGTGAAAGTTGCATTTTACTCATCCTTTCTGCTACCTATTTCACAAACCAGAGGAATGATATTACCATTTACAATAATACATATCGTTTGATATGGTTGTTCTCTACAATGTACATTTGTATGCACCACAAAAAAATAAAAAATAAAATAAAATAAAAATACAAACCAAAAATTATGCTAAATCTGGGCAATGTGATACAGAATCAATGTACTGAATTATAAATGTTTTCATTTTGCAAAATCTGTGCTGCATGGTAAACAATGTTGCATATATCCATTACCTTGGTCTCAGATATTCTGTGAACATAAAGCAACATGTACAATGTATTTGAATTGATTTGGCTTCAAAATAAACATCAAATGCTTATATCAGAAAATGAAAAATGGGTAACTCACTGATTTACCACATTCTGCAAACAGCTGTACTCTATAGACAGTACATGTAATTGTTAAAATAGACTGTACTTTCAAGGCATAGTGATAGCTGTTCAAATCTCTTTATAAATACGTAATGGCATAACTCTCTAAACTTCAAATGCTAGAGTTGTTTTTTTTTTTTCATGCATCTGAACATCATTGTAGAGTTCATTTCACACTGTTTGGCAAGGGAAAATAAAGACTTGGTTGGTAGTGTGGGGTTACCTTAGAGCGGTAAGACTGTTTTGGCTCAGATACATTTGGGAATACCAGTAACGAACTGTGCACAGCTTTATCATGGATCTCTCAGAATGCACAGTACACACAACAGCCAAAGAACCTTGACTAGAATTGACCAATACCAATGAGTGTCCTGATTAGAAATGACTAATACCACAGAGTGTCCACTTTGATGCTCATATTCAGACACGTGGCTAACAGGTGCTATAGGGCAAGTCCAAGATAACACGCACGTTACGTATGGGACATTCAGAGACTTTTATGACCTGAAAAATAGTGTTAATGGCCTTTGATCATATTGAACTTCATCATGGTGATTGATATCTAGGAGAAGTATAATCTTGTAAAAAATTGAGAAAAATGATCTTGACAATTATATTCTAGAAGAGAAAATATGTGCCGTTACGTATGGGACCAGAAAAATTTTGTTTTTTTGAACATTTTTTTCAACCTCAAAACTCTCTGAAAGTATATCATTCTACAACTTGTAACTTACTGTGATGAAAGTCACAACACTCAAGATTATCACAGGTAAGTTTCATGTCATCAGGCAAAAAGCTCTAATTACAGGTTCTAATTAAAGACAGACATGACGTGTTACGTATGGGACAGTTACGTATGGGACAGTTTGTCCCCCATTCATTTAGTGTGTGAAGAACCATGTTTATGGGTATTTTGCATAATCATTGAAGTAGAATCAGTTGAAACTACTCAAATACTGATCCAGATTGTCAAGGAAACAATATTCCCCAAATATTCACCATCATAATCATATTCAATCATATTTTTATATCTTTATGACCAACCTGGGTATGCATGCCCTTTGTCCCCCATTCGTTAAGTGTGTGGAGAAGCATGTTTATGGGTATTTTGCAAAATAATTTTGCAAAATACCCATAAACAAATTTTTGTATAATTATTGAGGTGGAATCAGTTGAAATTACTCAAATACTGATCCAGATTGACAAGGGAACAATATTCCCCAGATATTTACCATCATAATCACATTCAATCATATTCTATATTTTTTATGACCAACCTGAATATGTATGCCCTATTTTTATCAGGATAGTTACTACTGAAAAATTGAATACCTGGTAGTTTAAAGTGTTTACTTCCATTGATGAAGGGCAGTTTGCCATTTAGTTTCAATAAAAAACAACTTGACACAAGAAATATTAAGTTTAATAAATAAGCAATACCTGCTGCGTGGAACCCCAGTGATCGAGTAGATATATGATGTCTGTCTAGCAGTCAGGTCATTGATTCGAGTCACACCTCAGTATGTACATGTATACCCATGAATTTTGTTGTGGCTACTACTGGAAACTGAATAAGGACAATTTGTGTATCACTTGCAATAAAAAAAAAAAATCATTTTACATTTTATCTTTTTTTCTATATATATCGCAACCATTTCAAATTGGATCTCCATCACATAAACTTTGAATTCCTCTAGTCTTAGGATTTTATGCTCCTAAGTAACTCATATAATTGGTTTCCAATCATCTCTTTTAATGTTGAAAACTGAATCCCCATTTCTACAAAAAACTATACCATCCCTTTAATGCTGATTTTTCATTGTGTATTTTGCCATTTTCCCCTCCCCCTTTCTGAAAATTGTTCAGTCAAGTTCATGTATTGTTTCAAGTGTCTATAACTCAAAAAGTAGCTACAATGTTGGGATGCTTTCTTCAGGATGATTGACCATTTGTGTACTGAGAGACCTTCCCAGCTAGCTACATGCATTCACATGCAATATGTATGAGGATGTCCCATACGTAACGCATTTGTCCCATACGTAACATTATTTCAATGCCTAATAAACAATATTTCTTTTACTTTTTTTTCTTTTTTCTCTGGTATTTAATTTCTCTAAACAATAAATTAGAACTTTCCAAAAGGGCATTAAAATAACCTTAGCAATTTCAGAATAAACCTAAAAAAATGACCTCATTTTGTTACGTATGGGACATCTCATGATAGGACACGAGCTAATTTGCATAATCATTTGCATAATCCCTAAATTTTCATACCAAGTTAAACTATGTGATGAACTTCTTATGTCCACATATTAATCAAATATTATTTGCTTTCCTTTGAATTAATATGAATTTTCATAAATGTCCCATACGTAACGCTGTGTTTCACATTTATGCAAATGAAGCCCTTGAAATTTGCATAAATTTACATAATATCATTTTTTCCTCCACGGAAATCAAAACTTCAACTCATAAGCTTCAAAATGATACCAAACATGTCAATATTGAGCAAAGATGAAATTTTGCCTTTTGAGGGGACCTTATCTTGGACTTGCCCTATACATGATTTTCAAATATACCCCAGTGGGCAGTAAATGAAGGTCAATTCAATCAAACAACACATTTCTTCACACTACTGGGTCTCTAATAAATAGACACTCGCCTATTTCGCGCATGGTGCACCAGAGAGCAAGTGAAAATACTGGATCTTTTGTATTAAATGTTTAAGAAGGTAGCATACATGCTATACTGTACATGTATGTTTCTTTACATGTATGTTCATGAATTTTTTCTATGGACTATGCAGTATTCTGATTCTTTTTCTTCTGTTTTTTTACATTACACCTGGACTGACAGTCTAGCGGTCTCGTTTAACAGGTGTGTGCAATGACCCTCAAGGATGGGAAGCAAAATAGTTTGTATGGTCATAGAGCAAGCTATTAACACACACATAAACACACATACACACAGACATATGCACCCATACACTCTCTCACTGCAGGTCAGGCTGGTGAAGCCCCAGTAGGCAAAGTCCAAAGGTCTTGCACAATTGTTGCTTATCATGAACAGACTTATGAAAATGACAATGTCACTGATAACGCTAATCATGAAATTGACATTGACAACATTGGCGATATATCGATAAGTGCGCCCATTGAAGAATAGTCCAGAGTATAGAACAGGCAGTGGGCAGGTGCCTATGGAAAATGCATGTACGCCTAAATAGCAAAATTAGCTCGTTCTCAATCGATTAATCAAGAGCAAAATACTTAGAACACTGAGAGGGTACGAGATTTGATGAATGCTGCATTAGGATGATTGGTAATTCTTTTCTTTTTGCAATAATATCACTGTGGCAGACAAGCACTTGTAGGACATCAAATTTAAGGATGGAGTACAGTGGGGTGGGTATGGAACAATTGTACAAGGCATCCACGCACTGTAGCTTTCTACATGTAACTTTAACCCATTGAGGACGAGCTGATTTCTCTACAACACACATTTTTCATAGACACCTGCCTGAGTGTACTTGGGACCAGTCTTCAACGGGTTAAAATGCATCTGGTGTCATTTGGATTGTTGTGGTGTTTCACTATGCAAGTATTCAAACCTCCTTTTTTCGGTATCCTCATTAAATTGTAGAAAAGGAGAAAAAAAAATATTTGCACATATACTCGACTGGAAGGCTGTGAGTAAACTCGGTAACACAAAGTTCTTTTTTTGGGGGATGGCAATTAATGATAATTAACAACACATGGCTATAACATAACTCTGTGTCTGAAAGCATCCTCAAATTCTTTAATTTTTCTTTGACAAAGCTTTGCCATTAAAAATGGCAAAGCTTCAACCGCCAGTAAAATGTAAACAATCTCTATTTGCATTCAACGCTTTTAAAAACATGGAACAGCTGCAGATGGAACTTTCATTCAGTCTTAAATGACACATGATCAGACTTCAATAGTTGTTGTTGGAGACAAAGGAAAATACCACAGTTCCCGTCTGCTCGCCAGAATTTGGCACCGAGCCACATCAGAAGACAAAGCCTTTCAAAATCATATTAAAACTACATCCATTATTCTCTAAAAAGATCATCTTCTAGTCTGTCTTTTTTATTTTTTTGTATGTGTTCACACATAAAATGCATGTTCGGACATGTAAACTTGAAAACTTCCTGGACTATGAGAAACCTCCCTGCTTGTTTTTACTTGATTTTGGGCACAAGATGATCAACAAAACTAAGGTTGACATTTCACGATGAAGATACCAATGGTACTACTCTCAGTAGTATTATCATAATTACTATCATCATCATAATAGTATAATAATTGCCAAACTCACAGCTGCTACTATCAATCATCCCGCGAAATCACTGTCATGTCAGAAACGTATAACATCAATCATCCAGACATGAATTCTTATAGCAATACAGCATCACGTGTTGCTGTGTCTGCACGGTTTAAACAGCCTGCACTTTCTCAAAACTAATACTTGTATTACAACAAATCATCAGATACAATGAACAAAATATTGACAAGAAATAATAACTTGACAGTCCAATAGTTACACACAAGACACTGGCAATATCATCTCACATATCAAGGTGAAAAAAATCCTTCCTTTCAATTTATATAAGTGTATGGATCTCATGCCTTTTCATTCATACATAGGGACAAAAACACATATAGTTGAACAAAAGCTAAAATGAAAACATCATGGCCAGATGAGAAAAGACATGGAAACAGGAATAAAATAGAATAGAGGAGAGAGAAAGAAGCATGTCGAGCACACGAGATGGGACGTGGTCAAGGCTAAAGCCAGGATGAACATAAACAGACAGGAATTTCTCTAGCTGATTGGCCAAAGAGGCTAGCGCTTCTCTCTGTACTGCCCCGAGATATACAGTATTGTGGAGTGCATCACTTCTGCATCAAATTCCCCCCTAACACTGCCCAGGCCATCAAGTATAGCCGGGAGGAAGAGAAGCGGGGAGATCGTGGATATAAGCATGTAGGTCACAGGCTGAATAAAGAATGCATGATGAACTTCATAGTCGGTGACCCACTTGTCCCTGATCATCATTTCAAGCGTTGATGGGGCTCAGATCATCAGCTCCATACTCAGATTGAGCTAGCCGAACTTTTAGTCAACCTAGAATTAGCTGTAATGGTTGGAGCCCCACGGGAGTTCCTAAACTCAGGGTCCACGTGACCACTCTCTACAATTTCCTGATTGCCGGAGTTGTCTGTAAGTTTGCTTACTGCCCTTCACAACAAGATATTTAATGACATATTGTGTCAGTTGTGGATAGTTTCATGAAACAATCAATGTACTATACCTCAACACAGTTATCTAATGTGCTCACAGATAAGGATGACCGCTGAAAGTGTTAAACAATTCCAAGCAAATGAAACCACAAATGGCTATATACATGCATTTATAATGTATTTATTACAGAATAATGTACATACATCACTACACATATTGCAGTTACACAATTTACACTTGGCATATATGCGTGGTGAATATGCCTGGCATAAACCATGAATTGATCATCAAAATAAACATTCAATTCTGAACACTGATAATAAGCAATGTGTGAATGATCTTCAGGTATAAGGAATAACTTTCCTTGTTTTCAATAGGCTCACTTACCATCAATGATACATGCATGTATACAATATCACGAAAACACACATACATTGTACACAATATACTGTGGTACCATGAAAACATGTATGTACAACTGTACATGTACCCACTGGAAGAGTTATGATACAAATTAAATGGAACCCAAACCTAAAGAGCAATGAGGATTGAGTGAAAGTAGGAACATCAGTAGAACACATCAGTGAAAGTTTGAGGAAAATTGGACAATCAATGGAAAAGTTATGAATTTTTAAAGTTTTGGTGTTGAAACCGCTGGATGAGGAGACTTCTATAGGTTATAAATGACGTATAATGTGAGGACCAGATTATAAAGAAAATATAAAGAAAATTCCACAAAAATTCACTTTTCTAGCATAATGAAAGAGCACTTGACTAACCGCTTTCAGAAAGCAGGGGGAATAATTGCTACCATTAACATATACAACAACTGTGTATGTCGGTATCAAGTTGAAGGAATGTGTAATTTTCATGAAAAATGAATTTTTGTGGAATTCCCCTTATATTTTCTATATATTCTGGTCCTCACATACATGTATGTCATAACCTCTAGTAGTCTCCTCATCCAGTGGTTCCAATACCAAAACTTTAAAAATTCATAACTTTTGCATCGACTGTCCGATTTTCCTCAAAGTTTCACTGATGCATTCTACTAATGTTGCTGCTTTCACTTAATCCACATTGCTCTTTGGGTTTGGGTTCCCTTTAACACAGCAAAACAAAGGAGCTGTAATGTCAATTCTTGCAGTTGCCATTCCTCACCTTTTTGTGATAGTGAAACCATTTGCAGTAACATTTTCTGTTACTCAACAACATACACACACAAAAAATAATTTGTTAGACCTTTACAATATGCAATCTCCTTAATACTGAAATCTGGCTTTACAATCCAGTGGTTTTCTTTACAGACGAGGATAGATTCTGTATCTGGTTATCAAGTCATTACATTCGTATAAAATCACAGGTCCTTTCAAGACAGGATCTGGTAAATTTTGCCTTCCCCTAAAGAAAAGAAGAAACAACACATACGCATGTACTGTAATCTGCAGCTCACCTGGGCATGGCAAAAAGGACACCTTGATCTGAACATTCTTATGGCCAATTGCTCATTAATAACACTGCACAGGAAATGAAATTTACATATTCTACAATTTCTGAAATGCCCAGTGCCAGAATTCAAACCTAGAGTAGTAGAACAGCTTCACTGACGATGCAACATTCATCTTCTCGAATGGACAATGTCATTGGGTGTCAAAATGACCTGTTCAGTAGCAGAACAAAAATATCTTTAATTTCACACTGCCAAAAAATACCTTTAAACTATTAAAAAAGAGGAGTAAACAACCAACATTTGGAATCACTCCAGATTACCAGAGACCTCCATGGAAAATCCCTAGATACTACCACTACCAGTCTGAAATCTCTGAATCGCAGGTCATCAGCAGAATTATATTAACCAAGTCAGATGGAGTACTATCTGACAAGACTACTGTAAAACCAAAATTTTTGTGTGCACTTTGATTTCACGAATTTCACGAAAGCCAAGGTTAATGAAATTAAAATGCACACAAAAAATTCTGGTTTTACAGTGTAGATTTATATGTACAAGTGTACTATGTCTGGAATGTCAGCGGCAATATACAGAAACTTCATGCCGCAAAAAAGGCTGCCGGCTGGCTCCACTTTGGGAAAATGTAATGTCGCAAAAAAATTTCGAAATGTAAGTATTTTTTTCTCCTCCTTTCTTCTTCCATTTTAGCATGTAATCAAAAAAAAAAAATTCCTCTCAGCTTTTTTGCTTGGCAACACAAAACCACTCTTGCAATACGTTAAATCAACGGGCAAATTTGGAAAGTCACAATGCTATCCTAACAGTACTGGGTCATACTGTGGGTGTGGCACACCGTATATGGCATATATTTCATTTTTCTTTGTTTTTTTTTCTCCTCAAATTTCAGCAGTTGGTTGCTATCTGCAAACGTTCATCAACATGTGAAAATGTCAATTTTGTCTCACTCCATGCACAACGTTGCCAAATAACCATTCACAAAATGTTTGGTTAAGTCCCGATTCACATAAAATTAGACTTCCTTTATGCCACCTGAACAGTACACAGCCTTAACAAATCCCAGGACAGGACTTTCAAATTACTTGAGAAAGTTCACTGGGATATGACATTTATTCTGTACACAGAACAAGACTTTTTCAACAAAACAGTCTCTTCCTGTCTAATCTTTTAATCTGGAAGTATCAGAGCATAAACGTAACACAATCTAAATTGCGTGCTTTCAAACTTGTTAACTAGGAATGGAGCCTCAAGATCAAGTCCATAATACTACATCACCGTAATCAGTGATAAAACATCACTGTCAGACAGTTCTTGACGTTTTCTAAGTAATTTATTTAGATCTACCAACAAGTACAAGCAAACTTGGTGCAATGCATTAAATTATTGCTAGAGTAAAATATCCCGTTTGCGGCAGTTTAAGCATTGTTAAGAGTTTTTCCAACTTGTAAACAAATCAGGCAAATTATTTTCAACCATTTCATATATCATGGACAAGATTATTCATTAACGCAATTGTTTTCATGAAAGAAATTTACCATTGACCAACGCAGTTTTCATGATTTACCAGGGCAAAACCCGGCACAATTTTCGCCGATAAAGGCGATATGCGACGTAGTATTTCTGCTTGCGGCACGATGTACAATCCCTATGCAATACGCGCGTGCCCCGCGATCTCTGGCTGAACGCCTTCACATGTCTCGCGAACATTGCGTAAGCGCCAATTCCCATTGCGAAAGCACGTGAAAATAGCGTGCGCACATGCATTGGCCGCAAACAAGATCGCAATTCTGGCGGTGTTGTTGATGTCTTTCTCGTGTTTTTCTCATTTTTTTTCGATGGTAACATCCACTTTCCGAAAAAAATGGCGGCCCACATCGGCTCGCGAAAATTCTATTTTACGTGAGGATATGTTTTCAAAATCGAGGAACATTGAGAAAACGACAAAAAATCCAGTTTCTTGGACCATTGTTTCTTAACTGTTATGTTAAGAAGTACCGAAAATTTCATTTTGGATGCGATATGTTGTCATTTAGGTGAGAAAATTTCACTTTCGTCAGAGATCGTGCCCATTTTATCGGTTGGTTTTTGTTGATTGCTAGTGTGTTAGTATATGTGTAGAGTGCATGTAACAGTGCAATGCTGTGTTTAGCTGTATATTACCGTGTATGTTGTACCTGCCGCGAACGGCTGCACGGCCGCTTACTGACGCAGTTACTCTAATTTTCTTTTAAAATTGTGCTAGTGGTGTGGTATGGTAGTGTTTGTTTCATGTTCTTGGACTTGGTCATGTGTAAAATACATGCATTTACGTAAGCCATGAAGCGTAGTGTAAGAGTAAGACATTATTGAGTGAAACCGACAGACAATTATAATTACCTAATTTTACAGACTGTTAATGTTGTCTGTCGAAGTGCAAGGCAACATTCACAATGCACTCAGCTACAGCCCGCTGCAGCTGCAGCGTGCACTGTATTGGATGCATCCGAAAAGGGAAATCCCCCGCGCACGCACACCTCGCGCCCCCGTTCCCCTAAGCATGCAATTGGTCATTCAAATAAAACCGGACTTGTATCAAAAATATTCACCTGAAAATGGAGCAATTACGGTGGTTAGGGTCGTCAAACCGATTGCGCTCTCCTTACCTTCTAAGCCCTTAATTATCTTCAAGACTAGGCATTTTCTTGGACATTGTAGGTTGAGCTGTCCCTCTTTCCCCGGCCAGGTACTAAAGTAACTCTCGCTTTCTGACGCGCTGACCTGACCGACTTTAGGCTGCGCACTACCTACGGGCGGCGGGCGAGCAGTGCAAGAGAAAAGTACCAAGCGCACACTCGTGTACAAACGTTTATGCGACGTTGCGCACCGTGTTAGCTGCAACGTGTAACTACAGAACCGGCAACAGAAAAACATCGCTAGCCCAATGAAATTCGTACTGATTTTTCGTCTTTAAGACAATATCTTATCATTTTCGTCACCTTTAGTCACACTGCCAAGTACAATAAGCAAAACTCACCTCTCACCCGGCTGTGTCAACCGCTAACTACTAGTCAGTCTACTCGCGCCATGTGGTTACTTCAAGGGAATGTTGTGGAAGTAATTATAATACGGCGAATTAATTTGCATAAATCCTTCCGCGTGGGAAATTTGTCAGTAAAACTTAATTATTGACAAAGATCCACTTATTTTCGAGGTTTAGGTCATTTCTTCATTTGTAATTTGTAGTATCTGATATTCAGACTGAAAAGAAAGAGCGATATGGATTTTGATGATGTCCGATGTGGAACTATATGTCAATGCTTATCATCCATCTTTAAACCGTATTACCTACGCAATTGTGCTATTTTTAACCACTGTCTCCTGTGTTGTACACAGGTTGCTCGTACTGGAAGGTTGTGAGCTCAAATCACAGACCTTACACGCCATTAAACAAAAACGACAACACCTGACCACGAATCTGCGGATGCACGTGTACTACACACTGTATGTATGTGCGGTGCAATTAATGTATTAAGTAACTAATGAAATCAGCAGCAGCAGCAGCGCTTCACTTTGGCTAGATAACCTTTTTTTTTCCCCCTAGGCTCAGTGAGATTGAATACAAACTTTCAAACAAAACTGAATCTTTTTTATTTCATTTTTGGCCCACATCCCGGCCCACTAGCACTAGTGGGCAGTGGCCGACTGGTTGAGAAGCAGACTCTTGTATGGCCTACATGTTTTATAGAAATTCAATGGGGAGGTATATCATTGCCAAGAACTATATGCGCTACCCTTTGCAGATGAAACAAAAACTCATAGGGGGCCTAGTCCTTCAAAATAGTTCTAAAATGTGAGTCAGGGATAGAAAAATACCAATGTAAAATTTTTTATCAGTACATTAACATCAATGTTGTTCTTAATAAGTATTGTTCAATAAACAAAATGTGAACAATGGTTGTGATATATATTTTTTTCTTTGTGGGCGTAGACCAAACCGTTTACAGTTACGGTTTATTGAGAAGAATATATCCTTATATTTTAGGCTTTATTGCAATTTTTTTATATGGTAGGATGATTTGTGATATACAACTGACCTACACACATGCATAAATGTGATAACTCAAACATTTTTAAAATCACTGCGCCATGTGGTAAACAATACCGATATGGATAAGCCTATCTCGAGCATAGTGACAGCGAATTATTTTGCTACAAGTCAAACTACATAATATCCCGAATACCTCTGCTATAAAACTTTGGATGTTATACAAGGACACTATAAACGTGTGTCACTTTGAGATTATAGTGGTTCCCCCACCCCCGAGATGTTATCATGATCAGGTGTGGATCTATCTTTTTGCCCAGTGACGATGGAATCATGGACTTGATCATGACAAGCGGAAAAAAGGTCTTAACTTTTTCTTTTTTTTTGGCTGCCTTGCTGAAACTTCTCTCCCCAAATCCACAGATAAACAAAAAATGAATGAATGAATGAACCAAATATATCAATCAATCAATCAATCAATACATCAATTTGAAAAAAAAAAAGCCAAGGGATGTTATCCCTCAAAAAAAAAAAAGCAAAGGAAAAAAAAAACACCTGATGATTGTATTCAGATTACAGACTGGATATAGCAAAAATTGTATGGATTGTTCTGAGGAAGAAAGAAAAGAAGGCTGTTTTAGGCCAAAGTCTGGATTAAGTTCATGATCTACTATATACGCTTCCATCAATACTGGCTCTCTTAATATAAATCATAATACCAGTATAACATCATGGTTAAACACATGGAAATAACACACACAATCCACACACACACAAAAAGATTCTAACCGACCAATCCCTGTAAGTTTTAAACATTTCTTCACTTTCGTATAATTAGACAGACCGGACAACAAATCTGTCTTACGTATATCTATGTCATCGTATATGCGTTTGTAAATACCTTAAGGTGAGGAGCACACATCACACACACACACACACACACACGCACAAAATGAATGAATAAATAAAAAATAGACACGACTCTGACCTATCAGATAGACGACAAAATAGGCTTTGTTGTCAGCAAAGCCTATTAGATTTTATCATTACAACATTTGTTTCAATACTCTGACAATTAACACTGCTATGATAACTGTCATATATATTTCGTCATTCTTTTTAATCATACAAATCGCGTGGGGATGAAATATGTAACATGATGAGGTTGCACCCTATATCGATCCCCCCCCCCAAAAAAAAGAATAAAATAAAAAAGATAAAAATAAATCAAGGTTTGTGTCCAAAGCCAATTGCAACTGAGGCAAATGTGAAGGAAACTTTGAGACGAAAAATCAGTCCATTTCTTTCAAATTTCCTCTCAATTGTATTCCCACTCGCGCACCTCCTTAGTCGGGCAGATTATTACGAGAGACGACTGGAAGGAAGACTAAGATCTCGCTATGATCGTAGTGCAGTGACTGTACTACGATCATAATACACACAGTTCGAACTTCGGACAAAAAGTACGTAGCAACAAGAGTTATTTTTTCAGGAGTGATGTCACTAGGCAATGAATGGTGGTGCGTGGGAGTTATTGACTCCAAATAGATGACTTCATCTGCGTGGGATTGGTCAAGAATGTAAAAGAGCGATTAATGAGCAAAGAAATCCTAACCCTGTAATATACTCACGAACGACACCTATTGATAGTGCACGAACAGTGGCCCTGGAGAACGATCGTTATCGATTACATTGTTCGCGATCACAACATTAACTTACTAGTACATTAATCACTGTTTTTACCTAAATGTATAGTCGCAGTTATAGCATGCATGTAAACATTGCATGACTGAACCATCACATAATATCCACAAGGTGTATACGTATGGTAAGTAAAATGCTTATAGTAAAATGAAAAGACCTTGGAAGTTTTCATATATAAAATCATCCGTTACAAAATCACTTCTTCAAGGCTAGGTCATCTTTGTTAAAAAAAATCTATACATATTTCTCTCCTCTACATTTTGCTATATTTTCGCAACCCCAAATAGTGTACTTATGATGACGCTCATCCAATAAGACGAGGCTCATCAAGTAGGCCGCTCAACATTATGAAACTATTCTGGAGAGGACAGTGACTCAACAAAATTTTCAATTTTTATACAGAATGACAAGTAAACATTGATTACTATATACTGACTTCCTCATGGGTAACAGTATTATTATTCCCTATGATTCAGGAATGAGGACCGGTGAGTCAAGTGCTTTTTCATTATGCCAGAAAACTTAAAATATGAAAGTGGGACTCAATATTCTACTATCGTTCCACTGCTAACGTGACATCAATTCAATTCATAATCGATTATGGATGATGGATTTTTTTTTCCATAATATTTTATTGATTCTATATTCAATTCAATAAGTCATGAAAAACCAAAAAACATGTGTACCAAAATGCAACACAAATCAGCATTACATGATCATAATCGATTAAAACATATGTACCAAAATGCGACACAAATTAGCATTTTTTTTCATAACCTTTTATTGATTCCATATTCAAACCAAATTCATGACAAATCAAGATGATACAAAATTCACGATTCAGCATAACACAATTACAGAGATATTAAACCAAGCTGCACTTTCAGCAAAACAATGCATTCATAAAGCCAATATACATTGCACCGAAAAACAACAACAACGTGCCAACAGCATTGCCAACAACACGCCAACAGCATTACATAACCATAATCGATGATATCAAATCCAGCTGTACTTTCAGCGCATAATACATTCAATGAAATATATACCTTAAGACATAGATAAAGCACTTAAATTTAATCTATTTCCCTTTTGACTCTCCCACCCCGTGATCAAAACCAATGCCGCACCATACTCTCTACCAGTATCTCCCATCCCCACCCTTCCCTCCATTTTATACCTCTCCCATCACATTTTCCCTCCCTATGGACATCTGGCTCCGGGTTCTTCTTCCCATTTACTAAAATGAATAGTTAGAGTTCCCCTCTTGATGCTATTTCTCTTCCCTCTAATCCTTCTTCTGATTGTATACATTTTCCCATTATTATGAAGGCGGCTTTTTATGCTCTCTGCTTTAAATATCAAATATTTCAAAAAAGTAAAATATGATTAAACAATTGATGTTTTCCCTTAGTGCACTCCTTCATCCCAAGCAGGATTTCTTCCCAAGTACAGTTTCGTAAATCAACATCACCTTTATCATTACCTTTCAACATTATTGAGGATTGAACTATTGATTTGATGGAACATTAATGTGGATGATGGAATCGAAATAAAAACTCAATATTTTTGAAACAACAACAGAAAACAAAAACAAAGCAAAACGGGCGTGACAATCTGATGAAGTTTTCTCATATCTTGCTGTGACGTCATTGGATTTATCCAAAACGTTAAGAAGAACTGTCCGACTTTCCTAAAGCTCAAATTGATGTTTCCCTCACGGTAATATACTTCCCAAGTAATAAATTTGCATTTACATTTGGTATAGATTCCCCTAAAAACCAGAAAGTCACAGTGAGGGGTAAATGTAAATTTTAAGATGGACCTAAAGTATTACGTGTATGTCATCATCCTGTCTATCCACTCCCATTTCGCATGTATAACAACATACAGAAATTGACGATTTTTTTTTTACTTGCCCTTTTTCAATTATGTCTTTCAATGGAAATTTTATCTTTTATGAGGTCGATTCACATCATCTCGATTAAAAATACAGGCTCGAAGAACACAATGAACAATTTACATGTAGAACTGCTGAACAAATATAGAGTTTGTTTGCAAAAACCGATAAGTCCATTTTTGAAAATTTTGAAGTAAGATCTCTGTCATAAAGTACAAAATAATACCTTTAAAATTATATATTGGTCACTACATATAAAGGTACATTTTCGAAGTTATGGTCTGAAGAAGCACACAATTTCTTATTATTCCCTTTATTTTTCTTGACCTTTAATCGCAAACATCTCCATTTGGCAAATATGGACTTATCGGTTTTTGCAAACAAACTCTTCGAATTATGGCAAAAGGAGGCGCAATTACGGCAAACCACCAACATCATGTTATTGCTGTTTCTTACGACTTGACTTCATGTCTTACTTGGATTTTGAGAAAAAAAAAACACATCTCAATCTGAGATTTATAACTTATTCGTTTCGTTTCGTTTCATTTTGTTTCATTAGCAAAACATTTGATTACAACATTTGAATACACATGTGATACAATAATGCAATGAAAAACAAACTATGAACAGTGATACCATTTTGTAGATTTCAAGGACAACTACAAAAATACTATTTTGTATACCTATAGGGACATTTTTTACAGTGATGTGTTGATGTTATTTTCTATAGGCAAATACGTTATTCACATTGCGCGTATGATTATGTTACAGTATTGATTATGTTGAGATGGAGAAAAAATAAATAAATTCGAACTTGAACTCTAGGTTGAATGGTAATGTCACATGCAAAATATTGTTTCCTTTTGCCAAGAGGAAAGAATAGTCTACGATCATCAAAGAAAAGTAAAACAAACAGAACATTAAATTTCACAAAAATCAGGCAAAACATGAAAATCAAATCTTCCTGTCTTAATGTGCTCGAAATGGAGTGATGTCGATAATAATCACAATCGATAAGGTAATTATACATGGAATATCAGACAAACATTGTTTTTGCCGTGTAGTTCAGCACTGCTTATTGTTACAATAATTATTGTTGGAATATCAACTGCCGTTGATGTTGCTGTTGTTAATTTTGACAATTTCGAGGTGTACATTTTCACATTATGACACCACACCAAAATAAAGATGACGAAAGTTTCTCCTTATAGCATCCAAAGGCTATACATTACCTCAAAGGCTTTTGCAACGTAACACACACATACACACACGCACACACACACACACACACACACACGGATTCTAGGTCGGAGTTTCCCAGGGCAGTTTGTTTTAAACATCCACCAGTCCCCGCCCTCTCTTTGCCAAGCTATTAATCGGAAAGTAGTCCCGGTCATGTTACTTGTGGATGTGTGAGTGTGCGTGTGTGTGTGTGCGTGCGTGTGTTTTCGCGTTTTTTTCTTTTTTTTTTTTCTTCTTGATGTTCTTCTTTCATATTCATATTGTGTCTCTGGTGTTATCACTAACTCAACAAGAGACAGAAGAGAGAATAGAGAGAGAAAGAAAGAAAGAAAGAAAGAGAAGACCAGAACAAAAGAACAAGACAAATGGAGCGATACCATTATCTCACCTGTTCAAGCAACCCGACGAGTGTGTAACAGTGGAATTATTATTAAACCCATACTCGGTCTATTTGTTTGAACTGCGCTTCAAAGATCACAGAACTCCGTATAATAGTGACTCACTCGGACTGTAAATATTGAATTAAAAGTGTGGGGGACATCACGCACTTTAAACCAAGGGGACCACATACTTTTATTCTGTAAGGATGTTATGTTACCGACGATCAGACATAATGTGCGAAACATCATAATCATCATAACAATTTTAGTGTTAACTTTAATTGAATATTGCTTGATTCCCGTTGGCAATATGTCATTATCATTATGTCGACTGTTTATGTCGTCATCAACTTGTGATACAAGGGATATGGATGTCGTTATTACAGCTTCCGAACACGTAATTACACCGACTACAGAGTATGTTCTCAGATTATAAGCTGAACTAGTATAATTGCTAAGATCAACATGTTCCCTTCTTGGACAGGGATTTTATACATGCTTCCAAAATTTTAGTGATGGTTGTTATACATAATATACTAACTGGAAGAAACCGTCTCCATTTATTTGTCTTGATATCCCGCGGAGGGTTGCTTTAAAAAGCAGTCTTTGAAGTTACAGACCGTGCAGAAAAGAATGCGAGCATATAAACCCATCTTCATTGGTCCTTCTGTGGTTAGGTGAATCACGGGCCATCCAGAATTTGTTTTGAGGGTCGGCCTGCGGTTTCCATAGAACTTTAAAACTTTTAGGAAAGAATACAAGTTATTACGTCATTATCTATTAAAAGAAATGCGGTCATGGTTTAAAGTAGAAGCAGAGGTGAGATTCTCTTTTCCACATAACCACAAACTATAAAGTATACCACCATTTTGTGTTACATCAATTAAATGTGGTTGCATGATAATTCTGTGAGGCATATGTGTATGCATCTATGTATGAATAAGCATCACTAATTGTATGTGCGTGCGTGTGTGTGTGTTTGTGTGTGTGAGTGTTCAGATTTAAAGGGGAAGGCTAGTAACTGATCAGCGGGAATCAGTGGAAATGCTGGGAGATGATTGTTCCAATCCTTATGGGATTCATTCAAGAGTTCATTGTATATCTATTGTTGTGTGAAAATGATTTGCTTCAGAACGGTCTCATATTCAAGTAATGTGCAGATTAATGCTCCGCCACTGACCAGGGACGCTAACCTGGAAGCATTAAACTGCACATTACTTGAATATGAGACCATTCTGAAGCAAATCATTTTCACACAACAATAGATATACAATGAACTCTTGAATGAATCCCATAAGGATTGGAACAATAATCTCTCAGCATTTCCACTGATTCCCACTGATCAGTTACTAGCCTTCCCCTTTAAAACAGTTGGTGAATTGTAAGTGGTTTCCTTTGAAAAGTTGGTCACAAATTTTTGATTGTCAGTTTCATCATTTTCCAGCTGCTTATATAGGACCTCTATCACTTCTTAACAAAATAACAATAACAATAATAATGATGATGATGATGATGTTGATGATAATAATAATGATGATAATAACAATAGTAATGATAATAATAATAGCAATAATAATAATAATAATAATAAAAATGATAATAATAATGATAATAATAATAATAATAATAATAATGATAACAATAATAATGAATACTACTACTACTACTACAACTAATAATAACAATAATAATAAATGAATTAAACTAAAAACAAAAACAAAACAAAAATGAAGTTTAAATGAAGTTTACATCTTGTACATGCAATATTGTTTGTAAGGTAAATTGTATGTGAGACTTTGTGTACTTAATTCCATTCATTTTTTCCCCCTTTGAGTTTCTATGTTTTCTCCAGAAGTGGGCAGGGTATAGCTGAGGCTGTTGTTGTTGTTGTTGTTTTCACAGGCCCTTCTAGTACTCTTTTACAGTACACAGGGGCATTTTATAAAGCGTTTGGTCAGATTTTTTTTTCTAACACACTGTTATAAGCTACTGAAATCCTTGCATCCGATTAGCTGAGAGCAAATTTGTCAGAAAAGAGTATCCGACAAAACACTTCATGAAGTGCCCCCCCCCCCCACCGTAAATAATTCCCCATAGAGACGTGTGTTAAAATTAAAAAAAAAAAAATCTGTAAAATAGCTAGGAGAAATGAGGTGTTTCACCTTCACTAACCTGGATAAGTGAGCTATACGCTGTCATCCATCAAATTTCCAAGGCGGGTTCTTCCTCTCAAACTCTGTCCAAGGGTCCGCAAAGCCAGACTACGAGTTCTTTTTATTCAAAAAAAAAAAAATCACTTTTTTTCTGTACATGCACCCAATGAAATAAAGTCCCTTCAAATTCCATGAGAAAAGTTTTCATCTTCAAACCAAAATGCAGTTTGTAGAGGAATACTCAATATCTGCAGCTATTCAGTTTTATGCCAAACTGCATTATTGATTTTAATTAGTTTTTTTTTCTTCATATATTTTGGTATCTTTGGCACGAATTTGTGAAGGGGTCTGGGACATTCCATTTCATTTACAGGTGTGAGCCCTATACAATAACTATGATACGAAGGGTATAGGGAGTGATAGAGGGCGCAAGCCGGAGAGTTTTTTGCAAGAGAAAGCTTTGAGTTTGGCTACCAATATTTTATGAACAACCTCAGCACGGGGCCGACTCCTGTAAGTCCTCCTTACACTGTCACTGGACTAAGCGATGAAGATAAAGTCCATTGCCTTTGATGCCTAGAGTGTATTAAACACTGCTGCTGTCCAGGAACACGATCCAGAGACCTTACAAATATGAGAGTCTTGTAGATTAATCCACAGAGCCAAGGAGCTCACCTATATCGTGAGCATGGAATCATTATGAAATTATAATTGGCAAAGAGCCTCTATGTTGATGACACAAAGTGATACAGGCAGAGCTACCAAGTCTAACGCATTGTGAGTGAGACTCAAGCATTAGGATCTGTATCACGATCTCACGCATGACACACATTTTTCTCACGCATCGGGAGCATAGCTGAAGGGATTAAAGCGAGAGTTGCAATTGAAGGCATATTTCCCTTTTGTCTTTCAAGGTAAGTAAAAAATAATCGCTTGAGTATGTACCAGCTAGCACCATTAAGAGCTAAAAATTGAAAAAGCTCCCTACCGTGGGAAGGCGGACACCCCCCCCCCCCCACATCCTCCCCTCTATCAGTCGCTTCGCTCCTTCGCTCACGCACATCATGCGCGCAGAAATGCAGAGTCATGAAAATCTCACTCATATTTTTTTTTTGAACTTGGCATCTATGTACAGGATGTCTTCAGAGCCGACAGAACATGGGGGGGGGGGGGGTCGGCCCCCTCTTTTTTGCACAATGCACAGGAATACATAGGGTGTGAGTTCTTTGGGCACCCACTTCTCTCTCTCTCTCTCTCTCTCTCTCTCTTTACTCCGTATATAAGTGGCACTAGAGAAAAAATAGAATAGAAACTAGTGTACCAGAGCGATTTTGTTTTGTTTTGTTATGTTTTGTTTTGTGCCAGCCGACTAAACCTTGAAGTGGGAGGGCGGGTATAACACCTTTTTTTTAAACATGTTTTTATTATTATTTTTTTTTGCTTGTCAACTGTATTTCGCTTGTTAGTTGGTGAAACAAGGAAGTGGCACCAAAAACATAAAATGCCTCCTCCTCCTCCCCCCCCCCCCCCCCAACACACACGCACACACATTTTTAAAAACGTGGCGCCGGCCATTGTCTTGGAACATTGTTCAATTCAAAGTCAATTAGAATCAAACTGATATCCAAAATCTCATTTCCCATATACGTTAATCTGCCATTAAACTTATTTTAGCTGTTTGCAAAAGCTTTTCGTCTTCTTCATCTCTTAATCGATACCAGAGCAGTTACTGCAATGTTGTACTAGAAGCGCCTGATGTTGAATAACGATGAATTTGTGTAGTTGGCATTGAAGTTACTCACAATTGTTATATGTGTAAGCTTTCCTCTTCGGTTCACAATGACTTCTAAAGTCTTGGAATGTTGTATGACATTGTGTGTAATAGTTCTTCTAATTGTTTTTGTTGTTGTTCTTATAAACTAACATTATAATTATTTCATTATTTGGGGGCCTTGCACATTTCAACCTGTGAAAATAATATATCCTGATAAAAAGAGTGACCGTAATAAATATTGAAAAACGAAAGAGTAAAAACAATTAAGGAGACGGGGCAAAAAAGGGACAAATTCTGAGAAAAAGAGGAAAAAATAGATTAATGAACAATGATGAAGAAAGAGGGAAAATTTGGCCTGTCATGAATTAATGATTATGATGTGACTTTCTCAACATGTCTTACAAAACTAATGGAAAATGGAGAGTTTGTTTGCAAAAACCGATAAGTCTATAAGATTTGCAAAATGGAGATATTTGCGATTAAAGGTCAAGAAAAATAAAGAGACTAACAAGAAAATTTTTACTTCTTTTGACAATAACTTCAAAATTTAGTGTACTTTTATATGTAGTGACCAATATATGATTTAAAAGATATTATTTTGTACTATATGACAGAGACCGTACTTGAAAATCTTCAAAAATGGACTTATCGGTTTTTGCGAACAAACTCTTTAAGATTCAAGATTCAAATTTATTTTCACTTCCATCAAATAAATAAAGAAATTATATACATTGCATATGTACAGGATATTTGTAATACTTGCAGAATCTGATTTAACAAAGTACATATGAAAATAAGAAGTAGATGAAAAAAATGCAATTATATCTTTGTTAATATATACATAAAGCATATGAAGAGTTTGTTTGCAAAAACCGATTAGTCCATTTTTGAAGATTTTGAAGTACGGTCTCTGTCATAAAGTACAAAATAATACCTTTTAAATGATATATTGGTCACTACATATAAAGGTACATTTTTGAAGTTATGGTCAAAAGAAGCAAAAATCTTCTTTATTATTCTTTTTATTTTTCTTGACCTTTAATCGCAAATATCTCCATTTGACAAATAATGGACTTATCGGTTTTTGCAAACAAACTCTTCATATAGTACAAGTCAACTAAGGATCAGGATGAAAGTGGAGGGTCCCACTAAGAAGCAGAGCTTGTTCGATATGGGACCCTCTGAAAATACACAAGACAGCAATATAAAACAAATAAAACGAACCGATGTCAACTGACATCAAGATGATTGGGGAAGGGAAAAAGAAAGAAAAGGAAAAAAAGAGAAAAAAGGGGAAAAGGGGAAAAAAAACTACAGCACGTGCCATCGTGGACGCAAGCAATCTGGATTCCATAATGTAAAATAAGTGATGAAATACAACCTGGATTGAATATAATGCAAAAATTTTTTAATACATAATTATGTTGGTAAGAATGCAGGATATATGCACAACACTGACAGGAATATAATCATAAGGAGGACTTATGTAAAAAAAAAATAATAATAAATTCATAACAATTGTTTGATATTCAAAGAAATGATGACTTGACTGAGATGATAGAACAAAACTAACTCGGTCTTCAAATACTGCGAAGGAAAACAGCAAGTGAATTGAAATGTTATCAAGGAATATTTTATTTGTATTAAAAAAAACACACACAAAGAAAAATGCGAAAAAAAATCATATTAATACATAATCAATTTCCAAAAGTCAGGCAGCAAGTTTGTTGTGGTTTACATAGCGCGGGCACCGAAGTATGCAGAGCTGCTGTAAATTTCTGTGAGTTCTGCGTCTGAAGCGGGAAGGCTCTGCACCGAAGACAAGTCTAGCGACCTCTACGATATAAAAATTGTCGAGGGGGTTTCCCGAAATAGAATATGACGCCATTTTTCATACATTCGAGCATCATCTCCGCTGATGCAATGTTACGAGTGTAAACAACTAGATTCTAGCAGAAATCCGCGAAGGAGATGGAGGTGCAAACTCAATTATAGCAACAAAAGTGATCATATGGAAGCTAGGAATTGAACACATTGTTATAGAGAACAATGTCGCTTCGACGGGGCCTGAAGGCCCTCGTCCAAGTAGCAAAACGGCGGATTTTGTGGGCCCAGCGACAAGGAGGAGAACAAAATGTCCGACGGCAGCGTACACTTGGCGATAGCACACATGCACAACACGCCAAGCGACCACATCTCTCCCCCAACCACGCTCCGCAAGACTTGTTGCTTGCCGAGAATTCCGCATCATTGGTGAGCAGAGCCTCGCGATACTGGCGGTCGGGAGGGGGCCAGAGACTGTGGTTCACACAGGCGAACGGCAGCAGATCTATTCCTCTTCTTCTGGGGTTCAGCGCCGCCGTCGGGTTTGTGAGTGGAAACCAAGAAAACGTAGAACAAGGTGACCACATTGGTCTTCATGGACTTGGCATTGACACAGCAACGCAACTTGTTAGGGTAAGTTTTCTAGATAAAGGGTGAAGTGAGGGATAATAAATCAGCAGTTTACATTCAAACAGCTACATTTATAAATTGGTTATACTGAGATGAGGAATAAGAATGTTTTCAAAATTTATAGACCTAACTTAGGCTATAGTCTATGCAAATCACACTGAACAAGATTGATAATGATAGGCAGCCGGATGATGACGCATGGCAGCTTCACATAAGAATGAATGATTGGATATTGACCGAAAGATCGGTCTGTATCTGTCCGTCGGGGAATGTTCCGCGGAGACTGCGTCTGGCTTCACGGATCCCCTCCATATACAGACCGAAGTCAATGATCCCAGCTCTTGTGTGGAGCAACGCGCACAGATCAAACGTTACGATAAACCAAATTTCAGACAGCTATTTTACATTCAAACAAGTTTGACATGACATGACACATTATGCAGCAATATTTGGGGTTAATATCTCACATTGTGCAATCGAAATACTCTCAGTAACTCGGTTATTTTGCAGAAATTTTATCCATATCGCAACATCGCCGTTCGCTAGCAGTAAGTCGCCATTTTGAATCTGTAAACCAATCACATGCGAGGTACGTGTTTAGTAAAAAAAACACGTAGAAACTACCTCGCATGTGATTGGCTAATAGATTCATACTGTATGTTTCTACAGTTTGAACGTGACGACGCGACGGGCTGGTTGATGTGTGTTTTACGTTGAAAATTCTACCAAAATGTTGGATTATTTATTGATCTGGTGAGTGTAGTCTATTCTTGAATAGTTGAGTTAACTATACAAGCTTAAATTTGCCGACCTAGGGCCGTGAATTAGACGCAATCGAGAAGGGTGAGGTACCTCACCCAGTTTGCCATAGAGACAGTGGTTAAGAATATCCACACAGCAATGGGTAATGGTACCTTCCGTCTGTCTACGGAGGACAGTGTTAATGGCAAAATATAAAAGAGTCCTCCGGACAGACGGATCTTTCTGTCTAGATTGGATACTGAAGGAAGCAGAACAAAACATCAAAAGAAAAGAGCATAAATACATTCTAGTCTACATATGATAGCAGGTAAACAGATTAAAAAGCAAGAAGTAATTTATTATAATAATTGAGAAAAGTCATCTTCGATTCGACTAAAGTGCAATGTGCCCTCTCTCACCCGGTGCCTTATAGTAATACCGAAAGGTCCTGCACTGTATTACATCCAGATCCAGATCCAGAATGAATAACATTGACAGTTGCATAAAATCTCTGAGCCTCCCATATCATCAATATCATCCTTGTTCAATTGTAGACATCTAATTGAATTTCTTGGGGGGGGGGGGTTCAGAGTATGTTCTCTGCTCAAGGACCATAATAAATTCCACAAATCCATACAATGTAGGGTTGGGGGTACCACCTATCGTCACCCTAAGGATCTGTAGCTTGATTATTCTAAAAATATAACACAAATTCGCCTAATTCTTACCTCAAATATGCCATAAATACTGCAGTTTTGAATGTCGTGACCGTCTCATTGATTATGAATCTCCGTTTTAAAATAGCGCAATTTTAGTGCGTGCGTTCCGTTTTCTTCGCGCAGCTAAAAAGGGTACCTAGCGATCGGCACCCCCTCCCCTCCATAGGTAATACACGTGAATTTCACAGCCATGCGTCGTTACTGAGCGGATGTGTAATTGAAACGTTTTTAGTTTGGTTTGTTAGTTTGTTTTTGAGTTTGATTTTCGTTTCTTCGTTTTTATTGTTTTTATAGCTAATGACACTTAATCCCACGCATACCTTTTCGTTCTATACGCAAACAGCCATGATACGCAGGGTGCCGATGGGAAGGTACCCTGCCGATAGGTGGTACCCCTACCATACAATGAGCTTTTGATTTCTGTACAACACAATGTGAAATTATGAAAATCATCTGGACTTCCTCTTTAAGGAGAAAAGGTTGGAGTTGTTTAATACTATCTCTCTCTCTCATTCCAGATATAAAACTATTCAGACTCAGTAGATCTAACTACTGTACGAGCTGAAATTTTCGTGTACAGATATTTTCGCGAATTGCTACTTGGAGGACATTTTCACTTGTTGTTAATTTCGCGGTTGGGAGGGTCTAACTGAACTTAGTTATTAGCGCGTTGTTATTTTCGCGGTTTAAAGGCGATTCGCGAAATTCGCGAAAATAAAACCACCGCGAAAATTTCAGCTCATACAGTAGTTGTTAAGAGCAAGTCATTAAGAGTAATGCTTACCTCATTTCCAACATTACTCAGAAAAAAAAACTTTTGAAATCAATCCTTTTATGCCCGTGACAGATTTGTTTTCATCCTTCATTTCCAGAGATTGTAGTTGGCACATTTGCTATACTTGTGTTTGTCAAGAAAACTGAGAGCTCTCATGATTGAGGGTGAAAGTGAAAATGCTGTGGTTCCCCTTTTGCAAGTTTCATGGCTTCACATCATTTGTATTTATTTCATATATTCATCTCGCGTTGATTGCACTGCCATGATGGTCAATGCAGTATACCCCTGCTCTGTTCCCAGACTGTCTTCAGAAATGCTGGCAAGAGACCAGAACCATCTGATGATGTCCCAGGACCAGGCTTCTTCCCCGAGGCAATCACTGGCTACGCTGTCTCGGAGCGCATCCTCGCCAAAGGCTCCGAGGGGGTCGTCTATGCTGCCAAGCTGAAGGAGGGGGATGATTCCCTCGGTGGAGAAGATGAAGATGGTGGAAGAGGAGCTGGACCGGTGGACTTCGTGGAAGAGGGTGAAAGAATTGGAGAAGATTCACGACAACTCGGGCGAGAGGTGTCTGATGAGTTGGCAGTCTGCGATGAGGAAGAGTGCAGCTTGGCCATAAAGGTGACCACCCCTCTCTCTCCATCATTCTTTTCCTTATAGAGCCTAGGACGTCATGTCGTTTCATCACGGGTGCAAATGGTGAACGGTGCTGACCTCCGTAGGAGTAACACTATACCATGGCAAGTACTGTCATAGTTTGCCAAGGTGACTAACAACAGTCAGCAAATGGCATCAACTGGGCATATGTGACCCTGCATCACAAAACCAACAAAAAGTCGCCAGACATGGATTTTTAGTTAAGGGCAGATTCTGAAAGAGCAGACTCTCAATTCAAATGGACTCTCCTAACCTATCTAAATATTGGAAAGAAAGCACACACTCTGGAAAAGTGTGAACTGAGAAAAGAGGCTCTACAATAGGACAAAAACAGGATGTAAACCACTGGAGCAACAACAATGAAGGGATTATCAGATTAAGCTGAAATTGAGCATGCTCTATTAACACATTCTGTTCATGATCAATACAAACTTTCAAAGCAGTAGCATTATCCTTTCAAAAGTTATTAGAGTTGAAAGTGAAGAGTGTGCAAAGGATTTTCAAGAAATGAAAAGGGACCTGTAAGACGCACCTGATCACACTACTTACAAGAACTGGTTGTAGAAAAACTGCTAGAAAACACTTTCCCATTTATTTTATGATCCCAAACTTAAGAATAATGTAGACGAAGTCTAGCTCTTATAGAAAATATAAAAAACTTTAAATCGTTTTGGTTGACTTGTTTCACCTTTTTTGAGTTCTCATGTAAAATCAAGGGGCGCGACTTTTTGTTGGTTTTGTGATTTACGGTCACATATTGTGCCATACAAAGTAAAAGAAAAAGACATAGAAGCAAGTGCTTAAAGCAAAGCCTACTTGTCATTGATTATAGGATATCTACATGTACAGCACCACTTTTGTTTTATAAGTAGTTCAGTAATGTGAAAATTATGTTCCTAAAATGCGTATCTGAATGATTTTCCCTCATCTCTCTTTCCCTCTCCCTTCTTCCCCATGTGGATGTGTGAAGATGATGTTCAATTACGACATAAGCTCAACTCCAGCTGAAATCATGTCTGAATTTCAAGCAGAACAACTCCCTCTCTTGTTGCTGAAAGGACAGTTTGGGAACAGGTATGGTCATGCACTGACAATCCAGGCTGAGGTTAGAGGTCACTCAGTCTTTGAGAGACAGTCAGTAGGTTGGAATTGCTGTGTTGAAAATCTGTTATGATAAATCCTGGCACCTTTGATAGGTGCTTCCACAACAATGCTGTCCCTGTTGTCAAGTTTTTTGTTTAACTTAAATAACTTGTGTGTGGGAAAGCACGCAGGAAAAATTCTAATAAAAACCAACATCACTTTCATTACTTTAGTTAAGTTTCAAAACTGAATTGGACCAACATAGCAACTTGTCAGTACAGGGGACATGAGTATGAGTGTTCATCACCCCTTACTTTATGAGAAAGCTTAACCTGTTTTTCAGTTAAAAAGCATAAGATTTTAGAGATTATTTGTTGTTTTCTTGAACTCCCCTTATTACATCATATTGTCCTGTACAGATGAAATGATGAGGACTAAAAGAAATCCATGGTTTGTTAACATAGTAAACATTAATACCGAGGTCTACTGGTATGCTCCTTAATTTGTAATGATGATGCCAGTTCAATCATGTCTTTAACCCTTCCTGTGCCAGATGGTACTTTAGACATTGCATACAATACTGAAGGGGGTTTCTTTGCCAATTGGCACTCAAAATAGATGTACACGAGGGTTGACATGTTGCGCTATGCATTTGTAATGGCAGTTATAGCAGTAATTTGGTGTGAAAGAGCAATATCTTAATCCATCACATCTACCAAGCTTGTTCGACACAAAGACATGAAGTGTTTATCTCAACCTATTATTTAGGGTATTTTCATAATAATTACCTCCGCCAAGGGAGGGGGTTATGTTTTCATTACTGGGTACCATTTGTTTGTTTGTCCGTGTGCAAAATAACTCAAAAAGTTGTGAACGGATTTGGATGAAAGTTGCAGGAAAGGTTGAGAATGACACAAGGAACGGATGATTAAATTTTGGTGGTGATCTAGAAGTTTTTATGGATTTTATGAAGGATTTTTTGATATTTTGGCAGGTAGGGTCAATGAACTTGGGAGTTCAAGCTGCGCACTTTTTGAGATTTTCATACGCGCACTAAAGTGCATGCTCTAGTTTCTGCGAGGGCGAGGCGTGCCGCACAGCTGAGGGTCAATGACGTAACAAAAGGCTTCTATATTATACTACAGTAAAATGGGAATTCAGCATGCATATGTATGGGTGAAAATCACTGATCTCTATGGAGGAACAAAATCATTGTTGGAAATTAGCTGCTTGGTGGAGGTCTGCGCTCTGAGAGTGCTTCTCTAGTTAGTCAAGTTTCAACAAATGTCACTCTGCTTTAGATAAGTCAACTCTGCGTAAGTTGGTCTAGTTGGGACTGAGGAACATGTACCAACTTAGACGGCATTCAATTTTTGCTTGTACAGAGGAATAACACATCAGGCTACGAATGTAATATTCAGACATTCTACATTCATCGACTTAGCCGCAGAGTTGACTAAGTCGACTTATGCAGAATTGACTGTAGTGCAAAGGTAGGGTACAAGGAAGGGTACAAGATTCAAAAAGTTTTTTACCCATTGATATTGTGGCTGTTATTAAACAAACAAGCAAACAGATTTCCAACTAATGCTACTTGAAAAAACACTCTCAAGAGAGTATCAATCAATACAGTTTCTAGTGACTTTCATTTCAATGTAATATTTTGTCTAGACATAATATCGAAGTGACTAGAATTAGATTGATGTTTATATAACTCTTACATTTGAGAATCACACACACAAAAATTAATCTTAGCTGGCTGTCCCTTTTATGTATATATCAAGTCCTGTCATAGAATTTCACTATTAGAAATACATGTATTACATAAATTTATGTATAGCATTTCACCCATGTGAAAATATGAAAACATGCCTTTTCTTTGAACCATGAGTTTGTCATGCATGTAGAATTGTATCGCAGTTTATATTTGTATTGCATATTTGTGCAGACTGCTGTGTACGTGTGTCTGGTTTGTGACATTCCTCTCTCTCTCTGTGCAGACGTTCATGCAATGCTGGCCACCCGAATATCATCCACATGTACGGAGCCTTTGTGGATACAGTCACCGTCCCAAATCGTCACGATGCTTTGGAGTTGTTTGACATGGCTTTGCCAAAGAGACTGAATGCATTTGGCGCTGGAGCAGACAGGTCTATGTACATAATCATGAAGAGGTAGGCCGCAATTCAAACACCTCACTGGCTCGAATTCATGAAGGTGGTACAAGTTTTGTCCATGGTTTAAACCATGGACAAAGACCATATGGTAGTTTTGTATGAGGCGGCAAGTGTCCCATGGCCTATTTCGTTGATGAAATGATCATTTTGTAATGAAATGACAACATTTCATAACAAAATGAACATTGTGTTGACGAAATGGACCGATTTTGTAACAAAATAGGCCATGCGACACTTGGTGCCCCATACACCTGTACAAAACTTCGGTCTTTGTCCATGGTTTAAACCATGTACAAAGATTGTACCACCTTCGTGAATTTGGGCCCATGTGTTTGGAGAGGATAGGCTGAACAAAACAGAGAACCCAAGGTCAAAATGTGGAACTATGTACGATTGCCATGGTGGGTTCTAGTTTTCAAGCAGTGTCCTCGCTGAGCTGTGATCATATTAAAGATTACCGGTACTCGCTTTTCAGAGCGCAGTGTAGTTATGTTTTTGTCTGCCATAATTCTTTTGCAGTTTGTGTGTCTGTATCGTGTTTTGGGGCTGGCCAAATTCTTAATTGAAAGTGAATGAAACAAGGAACAGATGATTAAATGTTGGTAGTGATTCAGAAGTTTTTATGGATTTTATGAAGGCAAGGCACGCCGCACAGCTAAGGGTCAATGGCGTATCAAAAGGCTTCTATACTACGGTATTGGGAATTCAGCATGCATACGTATGGGTGGAAATCACTGATCCCTGTGGAAGAACAAAATCATTGTTGGAAAGGTAGTCAAGTTTCCGGAAGCGGGGGGAGGGGGCCCACTTTTTGTGCACCATACAAAGGAATACATAAGACGTCATCACTTTGGGCCCCCACACTTTTTTGTCTCGCCCACCGGAGGTGAAGGCGAGACTAAGGGATCCAAATGGCGTCCGTCCGTCGTCTGTCCGTCGTCCGTCCGTCGTCCGTCACAAATGTTAAAGTTTAACTGCAAGACTCTCTTTGGATGCATAACTTGGCAACTGTTACAGCAATGGCAGCCACACTTGGTTGATAGAAGCACTAGGGGTATCTTCATGTTATGGTGTTGTTGGAGGTCATGTGATGATGTCAAAGGTCATTTGAGGTCATATATTAAAGAGTATGTGCGAGATTCTCTTTTCTATGTTAAAGTTTACCTGCAAGACTCTTTTGACAAATGACTTCACATAAGTTGCTTGGATTACAACCTAACTTGGGTCATAGATGCACTGGGGGTGCCTTCATGTTATGGTGCCGTTGGAGGTCACAGGATAAGGTCAAAGGTCATTTGAGGTCATACGTTAAAGTTTACTTGCAAGACTCTTATCACACGTAACTCGACACATGTTGCTACAATGGCAATCAAACTTAGGTGATGGATGCACTGGGGGTACCTTCCTGTTATGGTGTCGTAAGAGGTCACATGATAAGGTCAAAGGTCATTTGAGGTCATACGTTAAAGTTTACTTGCAAGACTTATCACACGTAACTCAGCACATGTTGCTACAATGGCAATCAAACTTGGGTGATGGTAGATGTCACTTGGGAAGTTGAAGGTTACCACAAGGTCAAAGGTCACAGACAGGGGTCAACGAACTTTTAGGGCCCAATGTTAAGTTTTTAGGGCGCAGTTCGTTTATGGCTCATAACTTTTGATCCCTTTCTCCATTTGTGACCAAACTTGGATGGAAGATGTCCTTTGGGGAGGTGAAGGTCGTCACAAGGTCAAAGGTCACAGACAGGGGTCAACAAACTTTTAGGGCCCAATGTTATGTTTTTAGGGCGCGTTTTGATTGTGGCTCATTACTTTTGATCTCTATGTCCATTTGTGACCAAACTTGGATGGTAGATGTCCCTTGGGGAGTTAAAGGTCGTCACAAGGTCAAAGGTCACAGAAAGGGGTCAACAAATATTTAGGGCCCAATGTTAAGTTTTTATGGCGCGTTTCGATTATGGCTCATTACTTTTGATCCCTTTGTCCGTTTGTGACCAAACTTGGATGGTAAATGTCCCTTGGGGTGTTCAAGGTCACCACAAGGTCAAAGGTCATAAGCAGGTCAATTAACTTCTGGGAGTTATAAAAAATATTAATTCCTTGTACGCGAATGGGCGAGACACAATTTGGCACTTGCCTTGTTTAACCCGGAAGTATGTTAGTGGCACTAAAAAGAAATAGATAGAGATCTTGAAATGTGAGCGCGGCAACGTTATGTTTTTGCGCTGAAGACCCCCTTCTTTTTTTTTTTCCTTGTCAGCCGAAAAAACCCGGAAGTGGAAGGGGAGAGATGAGGTGAAGACCTTTTTTTTTTTTTTTTTTTCCAGCCAAAGAAACCTGGAAGGGGAAGGGGAGAGATGAGCTGAATTTTTGTTTGTTTGTGCTTGTTAGCTCATGAAACCTGGAAGTGGGCCCCCCACTTTTGAAACGCTTCGCTGGCCCTATTGACATGGCCTGTGTCATTTTATTTGTATGGGAAATCTGCATGTCGTGCAGATTTTATGTGATATAAATCAAATTGACCACCAGCCTGTCTGTCTGTGGTTGGAACTGTAGTTAGTTTGATTGTCAATCCTGCATCCTTTACCACCATAACAATAACAACAACAAAAACACACCTCACTGTGTTGGCTGATTGGAATCATGCTCCGAAATATTTGTTGTGATATGAAGAAAATAAATGTTGTTTCTTTGCAGGGCTTGTGTTCACAGATCATGCGCCATACATGTACCTACAGTAGGAAAATTCAGCCTCTGTACAATGCAGAAACGTAAGCAGGAAATCACAGAATATTATATATGATGACTCTCTGTGTAATACATTTTGGCTAAGTGAGAAAATCTTGTTTGCTTTTTGTATCTAAAACAGGTACAAATCAACTCTGCGCAGCTACCTGGCTGATCGAGGGTCAGTCTCGGATCATGTTGCCGCGGTGATCGCTGCTCAGATACTGGAAGGTGTGGGGCATCTCGGCGCTCTGGGCATCTTTCATCGCGATCTGAAGAGCAACAACATTCTGGTGGATTTTGATGGTTGTGAGTAGATAACAAATCTTTTATCTCTATCCCAAAAGGGTGCAGGAGGCATTATGTTTCTCTGGGTTGTGTGTCCTCTTAACTGTTGTACCACATGTACGAATACAAAACAAAACAAAACAAAACAAAGCAAAACAAAGCAAAAAGCAATCCAGTTAATAGTCACTTTTTCTTATGGAATTACTGAATTCACTCATCACCCATCAATGCATAGTGTACCAAGGTATGTTATTTAGAAGCTTTGAATAGACTCGAGCTCTGCTGATTGTGATTGAGATTCTTACAAGAAAACACTATGAGCAAGATTAGGACTTGGGGTGGTATTCTGAAAGTCTTCCTGAGTTTCTTCCTAAGTTTCTTTTTAAGTCAGAAATTTTGGAAGTGCTAACTAAGGAAAGACAGAATTGGCATTCTGAAATTTCTTCTTCTTCATGTTACCAGACAATTTCTCATGTATTGTTACAGCACACCTTTGTCTGTTCAAGTCTCCCCCACTATACAGGGTATTACCAGATAAGATGTGAGTGCAGCTGATTAAGGATATAAAAATTACGCTGTTATTATGGTCTTGATTCAAGACTGTGGGGTGAAGTGTTTAGTCAGGTATTTTTTCTGACAAACTTTTATAAGGTACTGATATCCTTGCACCTTATTGGCTGAGAGCAAATTTGTCCAATTGTGGCCTGTATTGCTTAAATCTTGCCAGGTGAAGAGAGCCCTCGTGTGGTGATTGCTGACTTTGGATGCGCCATAGCATGTACACAGAACCAGCTGTCCCAGAGAGTGCAAGAAGGTGACAGGGCCAGACAAGGGAATATCGCCCTCATGGCGCCAGAGGTAATAAAAAATGATTTAGGTAAAATTACCAGCGGGGGGCATAAAAGATAATTTTCTCTCCCATGATAGTAGAAGTGGTAAAAGACGATTTGTTTTTTGGGTCTCTCAGCTCTTTATTTATTCATTTATTTGGCATTTCAACATACAATGCAAATAGTATACAAATAATGAATGTTTATGAGTGCAATGGACAGAATATTTCATGAGGGTGAAAGATCAAATGATCCATTCAACGAGGCGCAACTGAGTTGAATGGATCAAAGATTTCATCTTTTTACCGAATGAAATATTCTGTCCATTGCACGAATGGAAAACATTTATTTGTTTTATGTAATGCCTAAAATAGATCCTAGTCATTTGATGTTTTTTCAATTTAGAAATGAGAGAATCTGAGATCAAGAGAGTGTACACTGAGCACTTTACGCTAGCGCGTTGTCGCACACACACACTGCTAATGCAAGTGTTTTACGCGTAGTGTGCCGGGCTCTCGGTGTGCGTGCAATGGAATAAATCGTAAGGATCCAAAATTGCATGGTAAATGGAGCCACAATTGCGTGGATGATGACGTCATAGTAAAATGGAACGAGTGATCAATGTCAAACAACCAATCAAAATGACAAAGATTTATTTAGGCGTTATATAACAGATCATATGACATGATATTTAGAATGATATTTTTTATTCTATTTTGTAGAGCATTGTTCTTTGATGTTTTGTTGGGAGTATTTTTCATGAAAAATTCGTTTAGCACAATGTCGGACACACACGTTGAGGAGCTCGGCTCAAACCCTGCTTTTCTAGACATTGTTCTTTAAACAGTAAACAATTATAAATAAATCATTTTCTCTTTTTTCTCTCTCTCTCTTCTTTCCTTAAAACAACAACATTTTCTTCTTTTAATTGGGAAAAAATAGTCTGTCAAATCCAAGTCCTACTCGGATGTTCCTCTTATGTACCGTATATATCATTGTGTCTATTCTCTCATTCATCTATGTGCGCTCTTCTGCATTCTTATCGGTATATGTACACAATTCTTTGCTATATACAGTCAAACCTGCCTTAGCGGCCACTGAAAAATCCCCCCAAGAGAAAAGCCCTGTTAAAGACCCTGTGTATAGCGGCCACCCGACTAACGCGGCCAGCGGCCACAAATTTTGTTTCCCTCAGTAGATTTTAACCTGTCTATAGCGGCCAAAAACCCGATGGAGCCGTAGCCGAGCCGATAATTCAGCATGTTTTTCTGCTTTGTAGCTGTGCGGGCAACGTTCAGTGATCGCCACCGCTGCATTCATCCCTCATTCAGTCATAATAATGCACTAGTGTTAAGCTTTCTTCACGACAAAGCACATGCTTCTGTGCAACAATATATACACCGGCATGGTTAAATACATGAAACACAGGGTGTGTGCATACGTACACACATACATGTACATGTAAGGATGCAACGATGATACATGTATGTAAACAATGCACACACAGTTGGATTACCTGTCTATAACGGCCACTTTTTTCGTCTCCCTTAGGTGGCCGCTATAGACAGGTTTGACTGTATTCAATTGAGGTTGCATTTTATCATTAGTCCCACATCATGGAATCAAGTTTGCTTGTGTCCACGATTGCATGTGTTGTAGTTTCATTTTTTTTTTCCTCTTTTTTTTTCCTTCCTAATTTGATCTCATGTCAGTTGACATTGGTTCCTTTGATTTTATTTTATATCTGTTTGTAGTTCATTAATTCATTATTCGTTCTCATGTATTTTCTGAGGGTCCCATATCGTACTAGCTTTGCTTTTTAGTGGGACCCTCCATTTCCATTCCCATCCTTATCTAATTTGTACTGTGCATATGTTTATATTTAAAAAAATACAAAAAAATATGTTTTCTTCATTTTATTATACACTGCTTATACATTCTATATAATTTTCTCTGTTTGTTTAAATAAATTTAAACTTTGAACTGTAAACTTTGAAATAAAAAATTGTATGTCATGTGTTTGGAATGATAGGCTAAATGAATAAACACAACATCTAATACATCATTTTCAGGTGAAAAAAGCACACAGACAGAAAAACATCTGTTACCATGACTACCTGAAAGCTGATTCCTGGGCTGTCGGGGCACTAATCTATGAGATATGTGGTCAGAAGAATCCCTTCTATGATGGTCTTGATGGTGCAGGCTACAGCAGCCATAGCCTCCCCCAGCTCCAAAGTGAAGACATGGGACTGAGGCTTGTTTGCCAACTGCTCTTGGAAAGGGCACCCTGTGATGTGAGTAATAAGTGGCATGTCACATTTGCATAGTCAAACCAGTGGGTTTGGCTTTTTCAAAATTCAATTCAATTCAATTCAATTTTATTGTCCGTTTCTGGACATTTGTTTTGTTTGCATGCATACCCAGTTACATCGATACATTATACATTCACAAAGCACACGTAAAGCATAGATGCATAGACATGATAGACGTACAAAAGATATACAGCAATACAACATCACTATCATTGTCAAAAATACAAAACATTGAAGAAATATTAATCTGTATGAGTCAACATTGTATTGGATGTGGTGTGCATATAATATATACGGGTGTCAATTGATGGTAACTATATAAAAATTTAAACAATGCAAATAAATGCATGTTTGTATGTAAATAAATGATTGTATAAAAATCTTGAAGGTTATATACGTGTGTGTGTGTGTGTGTGTGTGTGTGTGTGCATGTGTGCGAAAGTACAAAAATGTGAATTTATGTGTTTTGACAAAAATGTATAGCACACCACGGTCATAATCATTTTATATACCCCTGAATTAATATTTTCACTTGGCTTTAAAGGGACTGTACAGTACTGGTTGAGGTAGGGATTCATGTTTTGAACTTTCCTAAGTGAGATAATGGAAAGCCTCTTATGAAATATGAAAGAGCATGTAAGTTTAAGAAGGATTCAATGTTTATATGATGAAAATTGGTTTTCAAATGGCTGAGATATCCCAAAAAGTGCTAATGATAAAAGGTGACATGCCCCAACTTTATTAGTATCTCTTTGTTTCACCTTGTTTTTGGATATCTCAGCCATTTCAAAACCGATTTTCATCGAATAAACTTTTGATACCCCTTAGAACTGCATGCTCTTTGACATCTCATAGAGTGGTTTCTGAATATCTCATAAAACGTTAAAAGCTAAATCTTCACCTCGACCAGAACTGTACACACCCTTTAACCTTTGGCCTTTGACCAAATATCCCTGCAAAATTTTTGTCAAATGACAGAATATACACTGACTTTGAAACATGTGAGCAAACAAACCAACCATGGGGTAATTGATAAACACAGCTTCATTCACTCATACATCATAATGATATACATATATCTGATGTTTGATATGATACAGATTTGATAATTATAACACAAAACTACAAAAACAAAATATTACAATCTAAGCAATGTCCCTCCATTCAACATTCTAATCGAGCTAGGCACAAAGTAGTCCAGGAACCTACTTGTTCTACATCAAAGCGATCTCAGCCTGTTCCCTGACCTCAACACTACGTAATTATCATTAAGAGGTGGTGTGCATGTAATATATATGGGTGTATAAATATGTGTCAGATATTGAAATTTGATAGAATTCGATTCGATAGAAATCTCTATTTTGTTGTATTTTTTTTTCATGTATGTTGTTTATTTTTGTTTCAAGAGTTAGCATTAGCGTCATTTGGCACGAGGACCATCCAGAATCTTTAGTACTGACAGGCTTTTAGTTGTAGCCCACGATTATCAAAATCATGGGCATACATACCAAGCACTTGCGTTTGACTCAAATCGATGACCTCCTGACTGCTTGACAGGCATTTACCCACTAGACTACAGAGCTTAGCAGTGCTTATTTTGATTCATGCATGAAGGGTTACTTGGCAATGAATTGAATTAAAAAGATCTTGACTCTAGAATCTTTAAGTTGAAGAATGAATGCACAATATCTGCTGCTACAAGGATCAGAACCGTGACTGGCTACTGGGCTGAAGCTTGGTACTCTAGTGGATCCAATATCTCTGCGGCAGTCAGGATCAGCCAACCAGAGAATGTATGCTCTCAGTTTTTGTCGAGCCCACTGGAGGTATGGGGAGACCAAGGGATCGCCTGCGGCGTCTGTCCATCCGTCGTCCGTCCGTCCGCCCGTCCGTCGGTCGTCCATCCGTCCGTAACGCTACAAAAACTTAAATAACTCTCTACTGAGGATTTCAATTTCAATCAAACTTGGAGGGAAGAGTGGTTATACAAAGTTACACATTTTACCCAACATGAAGGGCACCTCAAGGTCAAAGGTCACAGACAGGGGTCAACGAACTTTTAGGGCCAAATGTTAAGTTTTTATGGCGCGTTTTGATTATGGCTCATAACTTTTGATCCCTTTGTCCATTTGTGACCAAACTTGGATGGTAGATGTCCTTTGGGGAGGTAAAGGTCATCACAAGGTCAAAGGTCATAGGCGGGTCAATGAACTTTTGGGAGTTGGAAAAATATTAATTTCTTGTACACGAATGGGCGAGACACAATTTGGCACTTGTTTTATATTGGCCGTCACTAAAACGCTGAATGATCATGTTTATTTACTAAGATGAAAGGCAAATTGTCAGTGGTTCGCAATAAAAATAACCTGATGCTAGAAACGTTCATTTGAAAGAACGTGGTAAAGCAAAGTAGTATAGTTTGCTCTTGTATTATATACAGGTCAGGGAAGATGGTACACTCTGTGCAACTATCTGAAATTAACTTTCTGTTTTCCCTCAGCGCCCCTCCCCCTACACTGCAGCCAACATCTTGCACCTGTTTCTATGGCAACCTCCTGTTGGTGGTCTTGCTAGGTTGTGCCAGAGTCAGTCTTCTACAGAGAGAGAGCTGAGTTCCTGGCTTCTAAAGGTACGTGGCTCTGAGGAAAAATGGGGGGGGGGGGGGGGGGTAAAGAGAGAAAACATATACAAGAAAGACGCTCTTTTCACCAGAGTCTGCAACTGAGAAATTGTCATTTGTTCCTCACAAAATCATGTACAGAAGTTGATCAGCAAATGCGGAGTAACTTGAAAGCATGTGAGCATTTGTGACCGTTGGTCAGAAAACCAACAAAAAGTTGCAGACCCCAATTTTATGTGAGGACGCAAAATAAGTGAAGTGTGCCAGCCTAATCGACGTTGATTTTTTTTTAGTAATATAATATTCTGAGAGAGCAATTCCTCTTCGTACATTTTTAATTCATTTTATGTGAGGACGCAAAATAAGTGAAGTGTGCCAGCCTAGTCGACGTTGATTTTTTTTTAGTAATATAATATTCTGAGAGAGCAATTCCTCTTCGTACCATTTTTAATTCATTTTATTGAAATGTTTTGTAATAGAACCATGTTTGTTCAAACAGGAGTGCACTGTAGTGTGGAGGTACTGTTCAGCCCCTTTTTTTGCCTTTGCAACCCATTGTCTCCAAAATCACATTTCTGTGGTTGGATACTATATCCCTTTATTGTATTTTGTTTTTTGTTATTATCGGTTCATTAATTAGATTAAAGTACTCCCTATCATCTGAACTCTCTGTTCACCATGTTTTTTTTTTTCAGTTGCAGGATTTTTAGTGGCCTTCTTGAATGTAATTTGTAATATGTATGGTCGAATCTTAAACTTAAGAGGTGTTTTAAAGGGAATTCCATGTCAGTTATAAGTTAGTCTGATAAGAAAGAGTAAAATTGTACAAGCACAACAGTGAAAATTTGATCAAAATCAGGGAAAAATTAGGGAAGTTATGACATAGTGTTGGGCTAATGTCTGCAAAGCAGTTCCGGTGCAGTTGATATGAATAAGCAAATGAGTCAGGTAATGATGTAATCACCTCACGATTTTCCATTGATTGTGTACAAAAAATTAACAGTAAATTCAAATTGAATCAATGCTATTTGAGTGTAAAACATAATGTTATTCTTTCCTGACTACTGTAAAAATGATCAGTCAGCTTTTATACAGTATGTCCCTCCCAAAAAAAATTACATTTGAATTTCGGCATCCATAACTTTCAATATGATTAAACTGAATGCTATTTCAGGGTCTAAAAATATAACATCTTCCCTATATTTTGTAGGAAACCCTATTCAATTTGGTTCAGTGGTCGCAGAGATATATAGATCATTGTGAAGCTTGTCATGGGTATGTTTCTTTAAAGTTTAGCACTTGGATGCTCTCTTAACGGCATATTAATGTGTGGACACAATGGACAAAACTTGGAGGGAAGGGATTCCTGACATGCTGTCTGAAGATCCTCATTTCTCTTTGACCACTGAAGCAAATCGGATGGGGTTTTCTGTAATATGTGGGTTGATAAGTTATAGTTTCATTCCCTGAAACTGTATTCGGATTGATTCCTCATTTTTAAAGTTTTCGTTGCAGAGGGTCCTGTTTTATTTACTTTTTTTAGGGGGGGGGGTGGAGTGGAGGACATACGGTATTTCAGGATTTGAGACTAGGGCATTCCTGTAAATTTCAAGACATTATGTACACTGTCTGTCAGATTGGGAGGGAATGACATCATCAGATCATTGTTCGTGCATTCATATTGACTGTTCCAGAACTGCTTAGTGAAAATTAACAAAATTTTACAATTTCATAACTTCCCTGATGATTTTAATCCAATTTTGATCACTATTTCACTTTTGTGCTTTTAAGATTTCACCCCTTCTTTTTAGACTGTTATTTTTCCTGTATTTCCTCTCTAAAGTGCATGCTTTTCTCTCAACTTTGAAAATTTTGGTACGTATTCTTTTCCAAGCAATTCCAAGCAAATTCATCAAGTTTAAACTGTCCCATGTAATATATTTCCATAATGAGGTATGCAGTGAAACTGATGGTTGCCAATTGAATAATAATGAAATGAATTTTCTGCAACATAATTTTCCAAGGATTGAGAGGGTTAAGCGGCTTTCACCACCCAGATCCTAACCTCGATATGAAGCTTACTACACATTGATTGAAGGTTAATTTTTTTTGTTGTTGAAAGGATGTAGAATAGAGGGCATATGCTTTCACACCCAATAATCAAAAGTGTAAAGTATTTGTGTTGCAGATTACACTTTCTGAGGAAGTGACATCTGTGTGATAATTCTTTTTCAGATAGTTGCCGAGATGGCCAAATTTTCAGGGTTAATCAATGAAGAGTACAGTATGCCGTACCAAAGTTCAAGAGAAATTATGTGGAATGCTCTTTAAGTTCAAAAAAGAAAAGAAAAAAAAGAAGATGTTTGGTACCCAGTATGGAAAAGGAACACTTGCCAGAAAATTGAATAGACATTGCAGCACAGGCTTCAGTTTGTTTGTTGTTATCTAAAAGTTACATTTCAAAAAGATGCTCTTTGCAGTGCCCTTGTATCTGTATTTTGCATTTGAAAAGTGTATTGGATGGGGAGTACAATAAGTACACTATTATTAGTAGTAGTAGTATCATCATTGTCAACAGCAGCAGCAGCAGCATTAACCCAAACCAGGCCTGGCATTTTATTATCTGTGGCATAATCTACCAAACTATACAAAAAGAAATGGAAATTTTCATTATGATAATTTATTATGCTAATATATTATGCATAAAAGCATACATTTTGCTCTAAATCAGAAAGTAGAGGTCCTGGAATCCTAATTTTTTGTGATAACATTCTTTGAAGCATTCCTAACAATGTATGTGGAAAAAAAATCTGGTATCAAAATCAACTGCTTATGTATTTTACTGTTTTATTAATTTCTTATGTATTTCCTTGTTTTTCGACCTTTTGTTTTTATCATTTTTTTTTCGCAAAATTTATGACAGAACCTATTTTAAGCATAATTATGCTAATATTAATTGATTTCAGCCTATGAAAGTGAAAATAATCTTATCTTTATGAATAAGATGAGAAAACTCCATTTGCATAGACTTTATACTGGTACACAAATCACTTTTTGAGCCACTTTCGATCTGACAGGCATGTATGAAAGGTGCAGCGTCGTAACGGTATGCACGATTTCGCGAAAATGGTGTCAGAAGATGTGCGAGACTTGAAAGTAAAAAGTCAGCGAATGGCGCGGTCAAAAAATTTCATGTGGTGGAGTAGTCATGAAAAATGTTGAAGGGGGTTGATTCAAACCCCCCCCCCCCCCCCCCGGCCTTTTTAGGGTTAAATAGTTATCAGTATCGTTACCATAATTCTCGTATTTTATCATCAAATATGTACCCTTCAATATGAAGCAATTTATTACAAAAATTTAATGGAACTCTCTGGGAATTATGCAGAATAACATTTTCAGTAATCAACCACACAATAATCAGGCACTGATTTCAAACCATGAGGAGTAGTGATCTACATAATCATTTTCTATGAATTATAAATTAATCATTTTTTGTTGTTGTTTTAAAGGAGACCTCTGGATGATTGGCAGACTTTTACATTTGAACAACTATAAATTAGTTACACTGAGTACAGATTTTGAGAATTTATAGTGATTGGGATGAGGAATAAGAATGTTTCCAAAATTCATAACAAATTGCAGTGAACAAGGATGATGACATGGCAGCCTCACCATAAGAATGCCTGAGTTGGGGCTCAAGGAAGCAGAATAAAAGAAGAAGGCATGCATAGATTCTACACAGGTGAACTTGTTAAGCAAGCAGTATTGTAATGGAATTACATGGCTACATTTCTGAAATATGTGAGGCTCCTCTGTCATCAACACTGTTCAGCGTAATTTGTTTAAGATTTTTCAGAGTATTGGTTTCTCTGCTCAAGGACCACAATAACTTCCACAAATCTATGCTTGAAGCTGTCGATTTATGTACTACATGATGTGAAATTATGAAAATCATCCGGAATGCCCCTTTAATCTGGTCGATTTCCAGGTTGCTATGACGCAACTATTACGAAGTAAGGAGATGGGTTCTAGTAGCCATTTGGCTGGCGTACCAGATGGTAAGTGTGAGGA